>NC_138152.1:20186971-20334471 GCF_964199315.1 Orbicella franksi | reverse complement strand
GAGGCCAGGAAGACTAAATTCACCGTCTTTTCGCTGAATCACGAGTTGTACAATTTAATTGCGAGTGCGTTTAACATAAAATTGGAGTCTAAATCAACACGAACGTTCAGATATCAAAACCGCGGCGGAGAGCTAATCTATCGCTTTCTAAAGGTCTGCATCGTCCTAAATGGACTGAACAAGAGCTTCCTACGTCGAGAATCGATTGAGCTTCAAACAAACGAGGCAATAGTTAGCGGTAAGCGAACACTCAACATGTTGTCCTTACGTCAATTATCGCCGGAAGCCAGGCAAATAAATTTCTTCCGCGCTAGCAAATCACAGACAGTTCTGATAGTTAGCTAAGCCGAGAACGCCTAAAATTGATAAAACAAGGAAATTCTACTCACGATCAGCGCTTGAACTCATGTTCTTCACTCTGCTCGTGGCCATGTTTTGCTCGCAAATAGCAATGTCCCGGATGTACTTATATATATATTTTTTGTAAACGTTTGCATTATGGCCGTATGATGTCGTAAAAAAAAGAATAATAAAGGCTACAAAAGATCAGTATGTCTAGCAATTATTGAAATACAGACACCTTGTAAGGAGTAAGAGGGGAGAGCCGATTTATGTAAGCATTAAACCAAACAGCGCAAACTCAATATTGGGTGTTAAAAGTATCTTACCTTCTTTGAATAGATCTGACTCTTCTGTAATGTTAACGTGTGCCACAGTTACTGAAACATTTTTCAGGACAAATGCGTTGTTGAAGGCGAACGCTAGTGAATCAAGTTCTGAGTGGCTGCCAATAAATCCTACGAGTATAAACGAGGAAACTCCTTTACTAAATTTCGTTTGCGCTGCGTTGTTTTTGTCGCCGTTACCATTACTGTCATTGTCACTTTGACTATTGTTACCAGTATCAATACCACTACCACTATCACCACCACTATCAATACAGTCATTTTATGTTTTTCCAAGAGGGCAAGGTAAGGAATCCTGCAATCTGATTGGTTCTTAGCGCGGTCCGGATTTTCCTATCTCTACCCACGGTCATGGTAACGCTTTCGTGAGTTTTTGTCCTCGTGTTTAAAATCATCTGAGATGCTTCAGAAAAAAAAAAGTTATTTGCCGGCTTAGGGTCGGTCCGTATAGTGAAAAACTGTGACTTCGGTCTTGAAAATGCTGCCCGCCCGGCAACTAACATATATGTCACGGTCATGGTCAAAATCACTGTCACTGTCACTGTCACTGTCACTGTCACTGTCACTGTCACTGTCACTGTCACTGTCACTGTCACTGTCACTGTCACTGTCACTGTCACTGTCACTGTCACTGTCATTGTCACTGTCACTATCCAGTTAAATTGTCACTGACTACGACTGATTATGTCTAAAACTACAACTATGACCATGGCCATGACCGTGACTGTGACGATGACAATGACGATGACTGCGTGACTATGACTATTGCTATTTTAGTTACTGTTTCAAATACGCAGGAGCGCAATGCAAAGCTTGTCCTTTTATTTACAACAGTAAAACATATCGTGACCTAGGCGCTCTCTTGTTATATAGCAAAAAAATGCACTTTATACAAAATGATATACATTGGTGAGAAAGGTAGAATATTAGGCGCCCGTTTTGCGAACACCTAATAACCGTTCAAACCTGCCAAACCAATTTTTGAATATATAACCATCTTTAGCTTTTCTATCCTATGGTATGCTATGCTACGCTATGCCATAATCTGCTATTCGATACCATACCAATACCTTATCACAAAACGCATCGTACAATACTATGCCATGCTAGTTCTTAACTATACTCTAGTCTACTCTACTTTGCTATGCTTTACTATACTATATTATTCTATGCTATACTATACTTTTCTACACTGTATTATACCACACTTAACAATGAGATGCCCTATGACATACCATCTGTATCATACAATCTATGACATACCATCTAAGCCACATTATACCACAAGTTACTATACTATTATTGCTCTATACTAAAAAAATATTCTAATAGACTAGAAAACTACTAGACTACTACTATACTATACTATAATTAAACGTTGAACGGAAAGTTCATGGAAGATGCGTGACAGTTGAATTGTAAAAGTGGTTCGATTGATATAGTGACAAATATATCAAAACTGTCAGAAATGCTTCGGGTTTAGAACCCTTCTTAAATGTGGACGAAAACCGTTAGAAGACGCAATCTACTTAAAAACGTCAAATGAAACTGCGTGCGCATGTGACTAATAGCACGCGCGCATGTATAAATTATAAGTTTAAATGATGTTCAAACGGAGAACATTTCAGTCTATCTGGATGAGGTGTTGGCTCCTTTTGTCAAAACCCTTCCCACCTATGTCAAGGACACCAATCATGCACTTCATATCTTTGACTCTCTTAGCTTTGATACCACAGATCCAGGATCTCACTTTCTGTTCACCATGGATATGAAATCCCTATCCACGGTTATTCCAAATGACTGTGGAATGTGAGCATTGACCTACTTCCTGGAAAAGCGTGTTATACACTCAGAAGACTCGCAAAACTGGTAATTACTGTGAATTCCTTCTTATTTAATAAGGAATATTTCCGTCAAGTTAGTCGGGTTGCCATGGGAAGCAAGATGAGGCCAAATTATGCCTATTTATTCGTTGGGTATGTGGAACATCAAATACGCGAACAATACACCGGATTTATTTCACAGTTACACAAGAAATACATTGCTGATATTGTGGGGGCAGCCTCGTGCAAAAGGGAGGAACTTGAATCCTTCATTGACTTCGTATCTAACTTCCATCCAGCGTTCCAATCTACATCCAGTATCACTGAAATAAAACTACCTTCTTTGGACATCAACCTACGCATTTCTGATGATAGGATTCAACCTTCTGTCTTCTACAAGGGAACTGATACTCATAACTACCTTCATTTTTCTTCCGCTTTCCATCCTGATCACTGCAAATGTGCTATTCCTTACAGCCAGTTTCTCCGCCTGGGTCGACTTTGCTCCGACGATGATGACTTCCATGTGAGTTCTTGGAAGATGATTACTTTCTTCTCGCAACGTGGTTATCCCATTTCTTTGCTTGAAAATGATCTGCGGAGAATTGCAACTATCCGCTGTCCTGATGCTCTGCGCCCATCTCAAAAGAATAACACAACCGATGATAGGGCTCCCCTGGTTCTTACATACCACCCCTTCAACACCCAAATCAAACGATGTCTTCCTCGGAACTTCCGCATTCTATCAACGGATCAACAAACGCAAAAAATTTTCCCACATCCACTTTTTGTGGCTTACAAACGCGATATCAGCCTGAGAAATATGCTTGTACACTCGGCTGATAACTCCTCTATTGGGCAGTCTGGATCACGTGGGTGTGAGCCTCCCCGATGCCACAATTGCAGGTATATCAGTCCTCACACTTCCCTAAACGCTCCTTTCATATTCGGGACATGTTCACCTGCTAATCCGAGAATGTTGTGTATTGCATATTTTGCCGCCGTTGTCCACTTCTTTACATTAGAGAGACAGGACGAAGCCTCAGAAGTCGCTTTGATGAACACTTGAGAAGCATACGGAACAACATTCCGGGACTTCCTGTGGCCCAGCATCTCAACTCCACGGGCCACAGTTTCTCTGATGTCCAGGTGCGGGCTGTGCTTTTATGCGGGGGAGGGGGGGGGGCAAACATTTATCGAAGACAGCGGGAAATGAAGATGGTTTTCCAGTTGGGAACTGTTCAGCCAAATGGACTCGATGTCAATTTTAACTTCATTTGAACTTATAATTAATAATATACTATACTATTTTATTATCTTCTCTACTTTTTCTCCTAGATAGTGCTATGCTACCTTATGTATGTTTCATTTAACTACACTTTAAGTAATTTTTCATACAATGCTTTAGGACATTTAATTAGGTTAATTGTAATCATACTAAAATATAACAAATATACCAAACGAGACCATACATTTTATACCTTACCGTACGGAACCGTACCATAATCTACTACACTCGCATAACTGGTCCATACTGTACTACACTTTGCTCTACTTTACTCTAGTATGCTACGTTATGCTATACTATACTCCTTATTCCAAAATGGCGGCCAATTTATTATTCTTTTGTTTGCATGTTAATTAGCCCTTAGCGTGTTAATTTGCCCCATTTTCACTTCAAAATTCTTTTGTACTTTGGAGATGTTGACGAGTCAGAGACGGTTAATTAACATGCAAAGAAAAGAATAATAAATTGGCCGCGATTTTAGATTAAGGTGTATACTATCTAAAACACTTTTATGCTATCCTACGCTATGCAAAGCTACTCTACAGAACGTAATAACGTAGCATGAAATACAATACAAAACTAGCTGCATACTATACTATAGTATGCTATACTATACTATACTATACTATACTATACTATAATTTATTCTTCTAGACTTTTCTCCACTCTATTATACTATTGTCTACCACTGCTATTAGTATTTTGTAATTGTCTTGCTTAAGTTATGTAAATGCGAAGGCTACAAACCTATCTTTAAAGTCGATAACGATTAACTACGTGTCGCCATGAAGGACCGACTTACCGCACGTGACAACTTTGTTGAGTGTGTTTGCCCTCTTTGTAAGTAGCACTAAAAGTATCATTATGTTGCAGATAATTTGTGCTTTTCCCATTTCAGATTCCTGAAGGGAGAAAATAGATACATTCTGTGACTCAACATGATAGCATATTGTCGCTTGACCTGTGTATTATTCCCTGATAATGAGTAACGAAAAACTTTACCACACCTGCTACTTTTGGAGATGAAAATTGGTCATAGTATCGCGGCTAACTCCACTTAGTATTTTTGGAATAACGCGCGAAAATAGTACAAATATGGCGCGATATTTGTACAGGTAGGTATTTGTATAGTAAAAACCGGCACTCATTCCGTTTCACTATTTCTCGTAGTTTTCTTTACTGCTAATCATAATAGATTAAGTTGGATAATTAATCTTTTCTTAGATGTTTTGGCGTATAGTATCTGTATATTGTTGTCTGTATTTGATGAGCCCGCAGGAAATTGGCTTTTTTTGTTCTCCCTAATCCCGCTCAAGATCTTGCAGACTCGCATACTTAAACTAGGAAGTCAACTTGTCGTCCATATCAAGGTATCAGTAAGGGGAAAATTTGTCATTTTGCATAATTTTACTTTTTAAGCGGTTGGATAAATCTTGAGGTTATCTTTAAGATTAACAAAACTCTACAAAAATAATATTATACCTGCCGCTAGTTATTGCGTGAGAAAAATTTTTTGCTTATTAATTACTTAATTGAGAGTTGACAAGCTCTGTCAAATGAATTAATTATCGAGCCAAGAAATCACACGACATCAATAACATGCTGAGTTGACACGCGATTCGCGCGCCGTAATCAGTGTACGGACGTCTTCGAAGAAGCGATCTTGCCCGTTCTCATCAGCTAAAGGAAGGCTAAAGAAGGAAAAAAACACTTTCAACAAAGAGTGAGCCGCTAAATTAGCGGAAAGCGACAAAGGGTCGTTTTACAACCAAGAAAAATTGCTGGATGAACTCGACAACGATCGCAATCACGAAGCCAGGGAGCAAGCCGAAATGAGCGCAAGCCGCGCTAAAACACTGTTGCAAGAATCTGTCCAAGCAGAGGAAATTGACGACGAGAAGTGGACGAAGTCGAAAGGCAGATCGATTGTTTCGGGTGAAAGGCTGCAATAATGATTTGGGATGCGAATTAGTCAACCGATACGTAAAATTTCGAACGCTAATATAGTAAATCAAAAGATAATTTCGCGTTTACTAACCTTGGAGTTCTGACTTTACACATAAAAATCAAAGGAGACCTATCGTCAAACTCGTAGATTAAGTAATTTAGAGATGAAACATGTTGGTGAACTTGCAATCACTGGTGTATTTTTAAAGGCTGTTAAAACACGCAAGGTCGCACTTATCTCACAAAGCATAGGCTTTTTTCGTTGGGTTTTGTTGCACAACTATTACAGAATAGCTAGGGTGGCAAAATTGCAGCTGAACAGAGAGTTGTAAGGGCTAAGGGTTCTTGGGTCACAGAGGACACTCGTGCCAAAGAAATCTAACTTCATCCTCTTGTAAACTAATAACAAACGTATGTGCCAAAAATCTGAGACACCGTTTTAGAGGTCAATGTGTGAAGAAACGGATGCCATGTTAATCGTTTTCTCCGGCCTAAATTTAGCGGGCGTATACCTTGATTTATGGGTTCGTGAAGCTTTGTAAACATATTCACATTTTCGAAACACGGTAAATTTTACCGTTTTAAACAGATCGGGTCATAATCTGTAGTTATTAGGCTTCTAATAAATATACGGTTCATATGGGTTTTTATTAAAACCACAAACGCTAGAGCGGACCGCGCGCCGATGGTTAAACGGGTTGTATTGATACCTTAATGCTATTCGATGGACTGATTGTTTTTCAAATTTTGAAACGTCCATGCTACAACCACTGCATATCAATTGAATGCGAAATTCCACTGAAGAAAACATTCGCTGTCTTATACATTATTCTTTTGTCTTCCACTGTGAACCTTTCAACCGCACCTATCCGAGGCAAATTAAAAGCACTGAACATTAATACATGCTGCAAAATTGTAACAACGTGGCCTCTAAAGGTCTGTCAGCTTGTTTGAGTCTGCGCATACGTATTGCTATTAATAAATTGTCGGTCTTTGAAGAATACTGAGATCCCTAATGAGAAAAAGTTAGTACATAATTGATTTTCATCCACCAATGTCCCTGTTTAATTTCGAAAAATTTGCAAATATATTTTTTCCTTTACAGAAGAACAGACTAATTTTGATTGCATTTTCGTTTAAAAATCTTTCTTTAGTCAGTACTTTGGTTGTACTTTATACTCAACCAATTTAAGTCTATTAGCTTATAATTTTCTCAACATAGGAAAACAGAAGCTAGAGGCCTAATGTGCCTCGCCAAACTGAAGTAAAGTGTATTCAAAAATTCATATATCCCTATATTTATCCGACGTGCTATAACATCATTAATATTGTTTCATTACTAGGGTTTAAAATAAACTGAGTGATAAATTTTAGTGTGTTAGAGCGATACCAACTTTCAGTAGACTATGGAAGCGTACTGGTATAAAATATTTCAAACGGAGGAGACGCTCGAGGAACAAGTTGTTCAAAATTTAGATTGTTGAGTTCAATCACCATCGCAAATATTCAGAGGGCGAACAAGGTGCACGTCAAGATGCTTTGAGGAGTTCAAAATAGCGGAAGAATGGCTGCACTGCACTATGAATATAAAAGAGTCAGCCCTCGGTTTCCTAGAGAAGCTGCTCACGTGTTAGTTACGAGGCTTGTATCGCTTAAAACTTCGTCAACATTAGTCGCTGTCTTGCACTACACAATTCATTAAAGCAATACGTTCATTCAAATTCATTCAAATTCCTAGTAAAATTTGAATGCAAGCGACATAACGCTGCTTTAATTTCCCGTTGAACGTACTCAATTAAGCTCTTTTTACTTCCTTATAATAGTCGTGAATATTGAAGACGTGAAAAACTACTACTTCTCCACTCACACGTGAAGGTGATAGAGACAAAACATAACTTAAGGGAAAGCTTGGTTCCCTAAACGGTTGCCAACGAGAGCTACAAATAAATTTGTCGACAGTCCATGTCATATTCATTGAAGTCGCAAAGCCCAAGCTTGGAATATTAGAACTGTGAAAGACGGTTATTTACGCCAACGACCTACATATGAATTTTAACATTTCAATTTCTTTTTTATCTTTTAAGCAACGCTTGAGTCGTATACGCTGTCACAACCGTTTTCTAGCTGTTGACGATATGTACTTATCATCTTAACGTTTATTCATTAAAACAAAAATTATTTGGCAGTTTTCAAACTGTGATCCTGCCCTCTCTTGAAGTGTCTAACGCAAAAATTTCATGACAATTTTTTGGCAAATTTGACGTTCAGCTATTTTAAAAGCTAAGACATTACTACATCCAACTTACCTGCTATTTTCACATCTGTGTGAAGTTTAAGTATCCCAAAACTTCCTGGATTTCAAGTGAATGCCATCCTCGTAGCTCGGCATGTTGGCACCTGCTGGCTTCCAGCTATAATTGGAGGACTGAGTAATTATTTTCCAAGGGCACTAACCTAGTGCTGTCTACAGTTGATGTTCTTGAGAATAAAACTGTCAGTTCAGTGTGTTTTTGATGAATAATTTGACTAGGAAACTAACTAAATACAGCCCAATAGGCAGTGTTAAAACAAAGAATGAGACTAATTAACCCAGAAGGACGTCGGATACCTTATTCAAGCGATTTTCTTGGATGCTGCTTTGTAAATTGTCCTCAAGCCAGATTTGAATGATAAACACGAAAATGCCTCTAAGAGCAGAAAATCTTATCCGTCCAGTGCTTGTTTTTGCAAGCAGTCATTGACAATTTGTGCGTTTGGTTTTTCTCAGCCTGTTTTTAATTAAGCTTGGACTTAAGATCATAAATCATTCCCGAACTCTGTCTTTGTTTAATTTTCTGAAGTTATGACAAGCAGTGGGCGGTGAGCCCGTCAACTAGGAAATTAAAAATTTTCAACTGATATCCCGCGACAATTAGCAGGTGTCTCCATGGTTACGTAGTATTAATATTTTCGAAAGTGGCAACAACATCCTTCACCAACATCAAGCGGACGAAATTCTAGTCCTTTCTTCAAACACTTTTAGTGTAAAATATCTGACAAGATTGCCAGATTAATTGAAGTGGCAACAAAAAACATAATCTAAGAACAGTGATAAGACTTTACACTTGATGACCACATAACTTCTCACTCTGATATTTTATTGATGCGCTTCATTCTTATAGTTAGAGATATTCTTAACAAATTAAAGTTTGTGTAGCTGGCAAATTTAAGGCAAGAAGATTAAATGGCGATCTTTAAAACTGATGCGTTTCCTTTTCAAAATATGTTTTCTAACTACAACATATCATATTTTTATTTGCCAATAAATAAACCCTCAGGATACGAGGGGTTATGTTTAATCTTGTGCCACAGGCCAACCGTTAACAGCAGGTTGTGCCCAGTTAAACGCGCTTCTCTAAATCGACACGGTACATTCATATTTTGGCAGAAAACTCCTGGAGCCAGGAGTCAATATTTTTAAACATTTGGAATTTAAGAACTCTAGGGGTAAAAACAAGAATACTGAAATAAAATAGTTGGCAGACAATAGAGTTGAGAGTTGAAAGTTTACAGCAAAATGAGCGTTTCCAGTTGCCAAATTATTGCAACGGCTTAAGTAAAGTATATTCCACCAAACATTGAAGAGAAAATTAACAATAATTTAATCAGTTTTCCTATTTTTTCAAAATTTTCTCGCGTCGCATTATTGCCAAAAAAAGGCTGTCTATTTGAACAATATTTACGATATTTGACATCAGAAGACTTCGCGAAAACATCGTTCAACATTCATGGACAGAAACACACAAATTGCTGACACTTTTGACCATGGGGATGTCATAAGGTTTTTGTTTTCTATGTAAATATTAGATGTGGCAGAGCATTTACGACAGCTACGACAAAAAAAGTTGTTTTAGCCATAGCTGAAGCAATATTAGCTAACGTTTTTCTTCCGAATTCTCCGAGAGTCCCTAAATATTGCTTTATCAATTCAGTTAATTTTTTTCTTAGTCTACCTCAACGACGTTTCGATTTTTCAATAATTTCCAACGGTGCATCCTTACGAAAGTCACCATCCATAGCACTTGTTTTCTATTTTAAGAAAATACGCGATATTTTTTATTTGAAAACACGTTTCGACAGTTCTTCTGTCATCTTCAGTTCTAATTTACACAAAGTGCAGAGTTGAATTTATTGAATGCTAATTGGATATAACAACAAAAGGAAACATAATGAATACAATTACAAAGAAAGTTTTGAATTAACATGATAAAGTTGATGATTTAGTGTAGGTTGCTCTCATTGAATATAAATAGCTTCTTCGAACTTAAGTTGGAAGGTGGTGGAAGCGTGATCTGATATGCTAAAACAATCATTAGAACATGAAGTGCGGAAATGTTGAGAATTTTGCAAGTGTCTAAAGATGTGAGAGGTCCCATCACTAACCAGTTGCTCACGTATGCGTGTGGAAAAATCCTGAGAGGTTTAGTCGACATGGCAGGCATTAAAGCCCGCACACACAAACTTGTAAACCACACACGCACGGAGTCCACGAGGAATAGGGAAAATCCTAACATGTCTGCTACTATCCAACCACTTGTTTTCTATTTTTTCAGGCATCGATAAACTTAAGATTCAAAAGAAAGAGGCAAGCTTTCCCAAGGGAAAGTTAAGGGCATCTGACTGAGACGAAGTTATAATGGGTAGCTTAACCAATGACGACGGCAACGGCAACGAAAACGTCATTTTAAAATATAACTTCTCGTTTCTGTGATTCTTTTGCGATGATTCCAATTTGTTTAACTTGGAAAATGCTGTCGATCTTTCTTGGGACAAATTACTATGAAAGGCGTCAAAGTAAGGGGAAAAAAAAAGAGAAAAAATTGCCGTCATGCCCTCACGATTTTCCAGAAAACATAAAATTTGGCCATTTCACGTTGTTGTTTTGCAGCACGGCAAAGAAATGTACCAAAATCGAAAACACACGCGCAGAGCGACTGTTTTTGCTCGTTAAACCTTTTGTTTTGTGGCGTTCTCGTTGCCGTTGCTCTCCTTCCTATTCGAGTCCTCGAAACTCTTCACAGACAAAACATCTTCCTAAGCAGAGAATTCATTTAATGTCGTTTTTTTAGTTATCACAGTCAACTTATATTTCATATCTTTTTCAGCAGTTTGGTGCATTTATATTTGTCTCGAGTTCGTCTTCAACCTTTTGCAATTGGTGTCTATGTGTAAGCCCCCAAGATGAGCTCATCGCGCTGTCACTGTCTCTGTCACTGTATCTGTCACTGTCTCTGTCACTGCCTCTGTTTACTGCCTCTGTCACTGTCACTGTAATGGCATGACGGCAATTTTTTCTTTCTTTTTTCGTACTTTGGGGTCGTTGTTAGTAATTTAGTCCCTGGAAAGATCGCCAGTATTCTACAAGTTAAATAAATTGGAATAATTGCAAAAGAGTTACAGAAACGAGAAATTATATTTTAAAATGACGTTTTCGTTGCCGTTGCCGTCGCCGTCGTCATTGCTCAAGCTTCCTACTGTCATTGTCACTGCCACTGCCACTATCACTGTCACTGTCACTTCCACTTCCTCTGTCACTGTCACTGTCACTGTCACTGTCACTGTCACTGTCACTGTCACTGTCACTGTCACTGTCACTGTCACTGTCACTGTCACTGTCACTGTCACTGTCACTGTCACTGTCACTGTCACTGTCACTGTCACTGTCACTGTCACTGTCACTGTCACTGTCACTGTCACTGTCACTGTCACTGTCACTGTCACTGTCACTGTCACTGTCACTGTCACTGCCACTGTCACTGTCACTGTCGGTTTCACTGTCTCTGTATCTGCCATTGTGACTGTCATTAATTGTTATTGCATTGCCATTGCCACAGTCATTGCCACAATCATTGTCACTTCCACGGTTATTTTCATGGTCATTCATGTATTTGGGGTGGGGAGGGTACGTGCTGGGGGTAGAGGAATGAGGGTTATTCATCCGATAACCAACTCTTACGCGTTTTTGTTCGATCTTTACAGGTGTCATTAACGAATATTCAGTTGTATACCATGCCACTACCCTCGCCATCAATGACTCTTCTGGTTTCAACAATACTTCAATAATCGTAAATCCATCAACGGAACAGGCGATATCAACTTCTTAAATCGAGGTAATATGTTTGCACGAGTAATATTTTTAAGAGTCCTTCTCCATAAAAATGGAAAATAACTCGGTAAGGGTCGAAAATTCGATTTCGTTCATATTTTCATAGTAGATTGGCTAGGGCATGACAAAAACTACTGGATAGTTTTTTCTGTTTTTGGCAAAATATCCTTCTACTTCACAGAAATATGGTAGATATTACCCAATTCCGTTAAAATCGTCATTTGACGCATCATTTTATTAAACAAGTTTGAGAGCCTCGCATGCAAAACCACATCATTCTTCCGTCTTTAAAGCACTCAAATATTTTTGTGCAATGTTTAAATGTGTACTGGGTTGATTTTAGGGAATGTTGCGTTGTCTTTAATGGGTACAAAGTAATTAAATTTCGAAGACATGTATTTCTTTAACTTTAAAGTACTTCGTGAATATAATAGATTTTCACCATGTGCGAAACCTTCAAATGGATTAAGCTTCTCGTGGTTGAATTGCAGAAGGATGGTCTACAGATTCCTGTAAAAATTTGTTTTGGGCAAATGATTGTGAGCGACGCGAGAGCTTTTCAAAGTACGTCAAAAATGCAGATATTTGACCATTCCCTTGTCAAATTTCAATTTACGGGTTAGACGTATATTTTAGCATGCGCCACATGACTTGACCTATGTTAAGTTGAAATAGTGAGCTCTCATATGAAAATGACGGGGGTGCTCGTCGAAGGAACCCGGTTTTCGTACCTCTTAGGGTGTTTAGCGTCAAAATGTCCATAGCGGGAGCTTTAGCAGTACCTTTTAGGGTATTGACCCGAAAAAATGGGATGTGTGATGTAAGAATTAGTACCTCTAAGGGGAGAAAGAAATTTCAAGCCACGCCTACAAAACAGGATCGTGGTACCTCTTAGGGGTTCCTTTAGAAATTTTCGACGAGAGCCCCGTCTTTTTTTTATATGAGAGTCTCCCCCCCCCCTTCCGTGTGCTGGACCTACTGCTCCACCCTAATCCAAGTTTTGAACGATGGTTTTTGAGGACATATTACGGTCATGGTGCGCAAACTTTCGCTTTTGGTGAACTTCGCCGCTCGGCATAAAATCAGCTCGACTTAATTCATCTTCAAGACTGTTCACAGCCTCTCTAATTATGCATGCGACAGAAAAAGCGAGCGGAGCGAGCGCAAAACACGCAGGGGGGGGGGGGGAGGTAGGTGGGGTATGCGAGCAAAGCGAGCAAGAGAAATATTTATCTTGGTCCCCAACCCCTACCCAGTCAAGTATTCCGTTTTGCGCCGGCGTCCAGTTCTCTCGCGATTCTGTCCGCGTGTTCAACGATCGAATAAAATAGGAGAAAATAGAAGGCTGTGAACAGTCTGTCATCTTCAGACTCGGCAAATTTATTAGTAAACTTATGATTGTTGATATCCTTATTGCACGAAAGCAACGGAACAATTTCAGTTTAACGCCTCCGATCTTTAATGTTATAACCACAAAGTCCAGCAACAATAACTTTAAAAGAACAACAACCCTCCATTTTCTGTTACAAACTGAACTAAACATACAAATACCCCGCCACCAAGCAAACAAAAGACGCCGAATATCGTGGCATGGGGGGCAGGGTTTGTTTACTCAGCTAACTACTGTTTAGTCTGTTTTTCTCACGAATTAGTCACGCTGTTATTTTTTTATTTTTATCATCTTTGATCTATGATTTGCTTTTTTAGCGATTTTTTAAGAAAGTCGTGACTTGGTCTTGCCACAAGTAACCGAGGCTACGCACACTACACTACACTTAGCCGTTTTTGACTTACATGCAGTGGTAATCACGCACGTCGAAAGATGATCACAGATTCATGGTATTCGACCATTAAATACGTTGACAGTTGGCGATGTTCATCGGACATAGTGTAAAGACATGTGGCGCATGCTAAAATATATGTCTAACCCGTAAATTGAAATTTGACGACGGAAGGTCAAATATTTGCATTTTTAACGTACTTGAAAAGCTCTCGCGTCGCTCACAATCATTTGCCCAAAGAAATTTTTACAGGAATCTGTAGACCATCCTTCGACCATTCAACGACCTGACGCTTAATCCATTTGAAGGTTTCGCACATGGTGAAAATTAATTATATTTACCAACTACTTTTAAGTGAATAAAATACATGTCTTCGAAATTTAATTATTTTGCACCCAAAAAGACGCAACATTCCCCAAAATCAACCTAGTACACATTTAAACATTGCACAAAACTGTTTGAGTGTTTTAAAGAAGAAAGATTGATGTGGTTTTGCATGCGAAGCCCTCGAACTTGTTTAATAAAATAGTGCGTCAAATGACGATTTTAACGGAATTTGGTAATTTGCATTTTTCTTTGAAATAAAAGGATATTTTGCCAAAAAACTACCCGGTGGTTTTTGTCATGCCCTAGCCTACCTATCATAAATATATGAACGAAATCAAATTTTCGACCCTTGCCGAGTTATTTTTCATATTTTTACGGGCAGGGACTCCTAAGATGAATCAAACTCAAAACTGAAAGGCAAACAGCATAAACAGAAGACTAGACCCAAGAGTTACAAAAATGAAAGCAATCAAAATTCTCTCTTATCCTGGGTTAGTTTAATCAGGCTTTGAACAACCCGGCCCTGGATATTTGAGACTGCGGTGACTTAATTATGTACCAGTATTGGTACAATATTGGTGTATTGCAAGAGATATATGGAGAGGTTGTTGCTAAGTTTAAATTTATATCACTCGAGTGAAATAAAGTCTCCTCAAGTCGCCTAAAATCGCCTTAAGTTGCCTAAAATCCCCTTTAGTCGCCTGAAGTCGTCTAAGAACGCCTTAAATAGCCTAAAGTCGCAATGTTTTTTCTGCCAATTTTGCTTAAGTCGCCTAAAGTTGCCTAAAGTCGCCTTATATCACCCAAATTCGCCTCAAGTTACGGCGACTTAACGTCCCAGAGAAGGCTTACTACCCCCCCGGAAGGGATGCTAGTCCATCGCAGGGTTACCCAGCAATATTAAATTTGCCACTACTTATTTATACACCTGAGTGGAAAGAGGCACTGTGAGAGTTAAGTGTCTTGCTCAAGAACACAATACAATGTTCCCAGCCAGGGCTTGAGGTCAGACCGCTCAAAATAGAAAAGAAATACAAAAATCAAATAACGGATTGTTTACACAGACAGCTTATAAATTTTGTGGGCTCCGATCCAGTGCCCTCTTGACTACATGTCCATCTGGTCTCCTCAACGTGTGGCCGATCCAGCTCCAAGCTCTTTGTCTTATCTCTTGCTCTATCGGTTGCTGCCCTGTTTGTCTCCAAAGCTCCTTGTTGCTGATTTTTCTAGGCCACCAAATCCGCAAGATGTTCCTCAGGCTCTTATTGATGAACACTTGCAACTTCTGCTCCAATCCCTTAGTCAGTCAGCCTCCAAGTTTCAGAACCATACAAGAGCACCGCCTTCACATTTGACCCAAAGACTCTCAGCTTGGTGTTGGTTTTTAGTGCTGTGGATCGCCATATTTCGCCCCATGTAAAGGAATCCAAGATGGTCTTGGATTCCGGATTCCACATCGTGGATTCCGGATTCCGGTGACTGGATTCCGGATTCCATGCCTATGGATTCCGGATTCCAGACGTTCCGAGATTCCGGATTCCAAAGGTTTTAAGAGTGAATGCCTATAAAAATCGACCTAAATCGCCTATCAATGGCACAAGTCGAAAAATTGATTTCGCTTGTATTTTGCCCATAGATAGGTCCTAGTAAGAAAAGAAACGGACCATAGTTAGCTTCTGCTAATACAGCTTTCTTTGGTAGAAATATGCCAAAAACGATTTCGCCCCGATTGGGCTCAAAATCTACTTTCGGTTTTGCTGAATTTTCCGAATATTTGATTGCTTCGCGCTTCGCAGAACAGCTACTTGAGAATCTTTCAATGGATTTTATATTTAGTTCAGGTCTTCGTGGTATGACTGAGCGAAAAATAAAATAAATCGAAGCTAATTTTGAGCTCGAAACGAGATCAAACAGACACGCAAAATTTTACAATGTGTTGCAACCGAATTATTGCATTAAAACATCGCCATATTTTTCTATGGGCTATAACTTCAAATACCATAAAAACACTTTCTACGGGCTAAACATACACCCAGCTGTTAGGATATCAAAAAATATCTCTGGGCAAATGGTTTTAAGTCGCCCGCCTTGGCCTGTGTTTCTCATAGATTTTGCCCAAAATCCGCCGTTGGAATGTAAACAATTGCGTGACGCGGATAGTCACTCTCGAGTAAATATTCGTCTTCAACAATCCGATGAAAGCAATTTTTGAAACAATGTGTGGATAAAATAATGGAAAATGTTTTTTTTTGTTTAAGTTAGTATAAATATATGTATATTTTTCGTTTGCATTGCAACACCCACGACATCCCTAATAAAGAAGGTGACTACAGTGCTCCAGGAAATGATTCAGGTGAATAATTTTTAACTCGCTTGTTTATTTCCACAAGATGGCTCAGTTATTAATTTCACTGATAAGTTGCAATACAGTGACAGTTTTAGAGATACACTTAACCAATCCTCTATAGTTTATGGCAATTGAATCATTGACTGACAAATAAAGTCAAGTGGAAATACCATAAATTCTATAAACTACTAATTGCGTTACGGCATCTCAACTCTTCTAGCTGTGTACAAAATTTGTTTTTACACAATATTGGCCGTTTTCACACTAGAGACGGATAATCCGTCTAAATAGACGGATAATCGGACGGATAAAAATAGACGGATTATCCGTCTAAAATGAGCACCGTTCCGTTTTCACACTAAGACGAATTATCCGTAATGGACGGGTTATCCGTCTCTAGTGTGAAAACGGCCATTCTCAAACTCAGATAGAAAACCCGGAATTTCTCGAATTGAATTAGCCGAGGAAAAAATTGCGTTTGCGTTTCAGTCATAGTGGGAAAAAAAACCCATCTTTTCTACTGTGGTTGTTTGATAAATTAAGGGACAGTATTAACGCTATTCGCTACCTGTCTGAAATTTGCAGATCATAACACTGGTAGACAAATAAACATTACAGTGGTCGATCTATGAATGGCAAACGTCCATCTTGTTTTGTTCGCGGAAGTCGGTCACGGAAGAGCGAATTTCAATTAAATATATATATATAATTTGATTAAGCGATTAGCCAAAATAGCGGGCGTCGATAAAACCAGGAACATGGAACATTCCGGAACGTCGAATAATTATAATAATTTTGCGGAAAATATGTAAAATTAAATTTTCAAAGATTAAATCAAACAAAAAATAAACCGGTATCAGCTCGGAAAATAAAAACAAATAAAAAACGTAACAACAAAAAAAAAAAGAATGAAAAGAAAGAAAATTAAAATGAAAGTGAATGCAATGAGTGAAGGCTAGCAACTAAGAAGAGTAATCTATTCCTTCCAGTCGTTCGCAGTCAGTTTAATCACGTGACTGTCTCTTATTCCCAGATTTCGTTCTTCACAGAAAACCAAGGTGGTAGCGTTCGAACTCCTTAATCAGACCTAAAAATATGGGTACACGAGTGTGATTTCTTTATTCAATTCATTACGTCAATACAAAGAAATGCGTATACACGATTTCTCATGAAGAGATAGTTTCTCCATGAGACAGAAATAGAACTCTTCAGCATTGAGTTTCTTGTCTAAACTAGTTCGGACTTCTCGAGCTCTGATGACAGTGTAAACAAATACAAAAAAAAGTTTAAAAACATTTGGCCACGCGCGCGCTGTCTTGCAGGGTCGCTGGTCAAAGCTTTATTGTCTCAAGAAATATTTGCTACAAGCGTTCAAATGCATTTCCTGGAAAATTCTTTGTACAGTACAAGTCAATACTTAATTAATTAAAAATACTTTTACCGTAGGCTATAATCTTTTCATCGCTAGTTCAACTTCACGTGCAGATCGTTATCTGACATTCGATCAAACTTAGTTTTCTATCGAGCCATTCAAGTTCAATTTTCTCTCGCGGGGTCAGCTTGAGAGCTTTAGTCTCGATAAGTTCTTCTTGACTGTGTTCAAAATATAACCATGCTACGCGGTTTTTTTGGTAACTTAAATTATTGCTCGAATGTTCTTCGGAAATCATCTTAACCGGAAATCGATCCGTCGAAATCAACAAATACAAATTTAATCACTGTAGCGTTCCTTCAGATCACGTAAGGCTACAAACGAACAATATCAACTTGTTATTACGCTTAACAAATGAACTTAGAACGATTTTCTTTCTAGAACTCGTTCTTGTAATGAAAATGATCAAAGAAAGAACGACAGCTTAAAACGACATGGCGGTAACACCCGACCTCCAAGTGAATTGCTTTTAATTGGCGTTTTTAATTAACGAAATTTCTAAAGCAATGCCTTTCAAATTATTAAAGTTAAAAGTGGTCCATTATGTTTTTCTTTTTTCACCCAAATGTTCTAAGATAGCCATCTGCAGTTTGTTGGAAACGAATTATATATTCAGGGTGACCGTCCGCGTCACGCAATTGTTTACATTCCCACGGCGGTTCAGGAGAAAATTTATGAAAAACACAGGTCAAGGCGGGCGACTTAAAACCATTTGCCCAGAGATGTTTTTTGATTTTCAAACAGGTGGGTGTAAAGTTAGCCCGTAGAAAGTGTTTTTGTGGCATTTAAAGTTATAGCTCATAGGAAAATATGGTGATATTTTAGTACTATAATTCGTTTGCAACACATTGCAATATTTTGCGTTTCTGTTCGATCTCGTTTCGGGCTCAAACGAAACCTCGATTTATTTTATTTTTCACTCAGTCATACCATGAAGACCTGAGTTGAATCTAAAAACCATTGAAAGATTCTCAAGTAGCTGTTGTGCGACGTGCGAAGCAATCAAATTTCCAGAAAATTCAGCATAACTGGAAGTAGATTTTGAGCTCAATCGGGGCGAAATCGTTTTCGCAAATTTCTTCCAAAAAAAGCTGCATTAGCAGAAACTAACTATGGTCCGTTTGTTCTCTAGCTAGGGCCAATCTTTGGGCAAAAAATGAGCAAAATCGATTATTCGACTTGTGCCGTTGTTTGGTCCATATTTGTGGGCAGTGGCTCTTAACTCTGATGTTCATTCGTACTGCGATAGCAGATTCTGCTATTAAAGTACGAATTGAGTAAAAAAGAAAATACCATTTTCTTTTCAATATATCAAAATGTGTTAATATCCGTAAACTGGAGTTCATACGGCATCAATTAAATTAACTTTTGATAAAATAATTAACTTGTTGGGGTACCTGTTAAGAAGAGGCGTCTCTGAAGTCCACTGAGTAATCCACAGCGTTGAAGCTATCTGACGAACTGTTCTCATCAAAACGATTATATCGTTAACAGAACCAAAAGTAGTAGGAATTGAAGTTTGGTGCTTTGAATGTTCAAATTGAAATCGCCTACTAAGACTATTTATTTCTTTATTTCAGTGTTTAGCCAATACAGCTACTAGTACATTAAACAATAGCCGAAGCCATTTGTTGCAGCTACTTAAGAATTGGTTGATATAAATTTATTTACGTAAAATGTCCATTATATTAGAGTTCCGTAGGAATTTTTATACAACAAAACAATAACTAGAACATTAGTAAACCTCGTACAGTCTTATGCCGCTGTCTGACACTCAGTGTTTTGTTACTGCACTCTACTTACAATCTTCGTGCAGAAAGCCCGTTCCCGTGGATTGTACTGTAATTTACTTCGCGACTTGTCGATCTCCCGCACAATTCTCGGCAATTTGTTATTAAAAACTCTTGTTATATTCCCTAAGTAGTTTCATGCAGGAAATATTTGCATAAAAATATATAATTCATTGACCAAAATAAGATCATTTTTTGGCTTAGAAATTTGTGGAAACACCAATATGTTCACTAACTTCAGATAAAAATACCCTATCATAATTTCTCCGCTTGTAATGAAAATGTGGTTTATGACAAGCAAATAAATTCTCCTTTTTTCCCCTGTTAATTCCAAGGAATAAACGTTGAGAATGAATAGGTGTACAACCCTGGTTAAATAGTTGAAACACGCACGAATGTCACATTCGATGACATCTTCACAATAACTACTTAGTGAACGACCACATCCCTTTTCTCCGTTCGTTGCTGACAACTGGCAAAATGCAAGCCGGAGGTGTTTTGTCAAAATTTACAGGGTTACGGAGGGGCAAACTATTCGAAAAGCTACGCATTTCAACTATTGAAACCAGGCTTGCTGATTTTAAGTGTAAAATGATCGTAAATAATTGGGCTCAACCTACGATCTAACGGCTCAACTCCACTTAAAATTCCTCCTTATTACACAACATGAAGTGCCCTTCATGAACACGAGTGAAGCGACAAGAAAGGTCGAGTGACCGAACAGAGAACGGCAAATGTACAAAAGTCACGAACCGTAGAAGTCGTGTAGGCTAGTCAACCCCATTTTACACTGGGACCACTCAGCAGACTTTGTTTGTGCGCTTTCTGACCTGTCGAGACCTGAGAAAAAGGTAGGAGTGCAAACTTAGTTTTTCCTCTTATAGTTTTGCAGAGAGCACAAATCTTGACACAAATGCAACTTGGTCACATAAACGTATAATTGAGTTAAGTTAGATAACAATAGCCGTCCATTTGTTTTGTATCCCATAGTTAGAAAAGGTATTGTAATAGTGGTAATAATAATAATAATAATAATAATAATAATAACTTGTTGTTGTTGTTGTTGTTGTTGTTGCCCGGAGCCAATGACGAAACCAGCTTCAATATCATCAATAGCTGTGCGAATCTTTAATAATAATAATAATAATAATAATAATAATAATAATAAAAGAAACGTATAAATAACAACGTATACATTTATATTAGACCACCTAAAATTAATGAATGCGTTATGCATCCATCGATTCCAGCTGTTACCATCCCCTTCCCCCACCGGCCGAACCCCGGGAATTTTTTTTCGTGGGACTACAAAATCCCCGTCAAAATTACAAATTACAAAATCCCCGCCCCTGACAACAAACAGCATGTTCAATAACGCAACATGCGCCTTGCTGCCTGGGTGAAAGTTCTAATGGATAGTTCAGATAGTCTTGCTTTGAATCGAAACGTATAAAGGCGTTTCTTCGGGCAACGGAAAAGCAGCAGAGGTTATAAACTATTATTACCTTGGAACATGGCCTTCAACTTTTCAATACATTGCTTTTCCAGAATCGACCACAAAAGAAGTAGCAAAGCAAAGTCTTCATTATCTGGCGATTGCATGGATCTAGCGATAGGTCAAGTTTTCTCGCCCACCACCCTTGGGGCAACACAATAGGGAGCTTACGAATCGACGACTTTCGGACGACGGCGCCGTTGGGTCACCTTATAGTCTCGCGTCGTCGTCCTGTAGAAATTTGAATTTACGATTCGCAGTAAAGACGACGACGTTTATGCGCGACCGGCAAATTTTTATTGTCTCAGGAGCCGAGAAAAAAAATACTCAAGACAGACCAACAAAATGTGCTAGCATGGCAGAAAAGAAAGCGCAGCTGTACGTCGAGAAAAATTTGGGTTCTAAAAGATTAGGCTGGCTATAAGACCACTCAAAACAACAGAGGAAAAAATCGCCTAGCTCTCTAGTTGAGCTATCTAGTCTTTGTTTCTAACTGTCGACACGAATGCCAAAACCTTTTAGTCCTTTCAAATTCATTGTACACCAAAACATGTCTTATATTTCAATGAAGCGTGATTAAAATGAAAGATTTTTCATACACCAATTTGCTTTTCATTCACACCGTGTCGTGCTTTGACCGCTTTCAGTGTTGGTTGAACTCATAGCGTTCGCCATGGCACTGTAGAAGGTCGTTTCTTGAACGAAAACAGGCAAATAAAATTAAAATCAAACATCAAGGACATGCCCCTAATGTGATACTTAAATTATCTGGCAAAAATACCCGAAGTATCGGGGGAAAACTTTGAAAACTAACCTCACGGCCTCCTGTTTCCAAGACGCCGGCAAATCGCTCTCACCAACGTCGTCGACTTTGGCGCGAAGCTGGGAAGTGCTCAGAAACGCATGCGCAGTGAGCATGTCACGCAATCTAACGGCGGCGTCGTGCAAAAGTCATCGATTCGTAAGCTCCCTAATGTTGTACAAAAACCCCGCCCCCGGGGAGCTGGGCCCTACAAATCCCAGAGGTGTAACAGCTGGAATTGATCGATGCATTATCAATTATAAATTGTTGTCGAAAATTTCCCGCAACATTGGCATTCAAGCGCCCGGTTAATTAGTGTTTCGAAAGCATTTAGTGTATATTTAACAATTATTTCACGAGTGCGCGTTGGATATAAGATGGAAGATAGCCAACGACGCGCGAAGCGCCGAGTATATAACGATCTCATATCCAATAAGCGCAACGCTCAACTGTTTTCGTTGACGCTTATCGGCTACGATATTTATGGTCAATGGTAGTTGAGCTCATATAATTAATCAAAACTCAGGAATTGCAATATACCATTGCTAGTTTTTAAAAATTTTGGGTATGTTTTGGGAACAAAAATTACGACCCACAAGTACGCCTACTCCTGGTTTCGCATAGAAGAGACATCGCGCTAAATTTATAGAATTTACCTTTACTAGCGAAATATAACACCCTTTCTGTTCGATTACGTTTCGATACGTTCTTCTTGGCAAAGTTACCATGCCTTAGCTTATTGACCTATATTGCCTATTCCTATTCTAGATCTGTATCATCTGTACGATAATGACAATGAATCGGAATAAATTCAAGTCTCGCTACACTCAGATAACTTCCCGGGCAATATTTGCCCATTGACAAGCAGATGCCGATAATCGCACGTGTCAGAGCTAGAGATCGAAAGAGAACGTACTTCTCGGAACGTACTTCTCGGGACTTCGTAATTAACCCTACAAACCTTGCAATTTCCTTGTCTTGTTTTTGTTTTTTTTTCTTCTTTTTCTTGGACTCCTGCATACGAATTCAAGTGAAAACATAAGTTCGAGAAACAATCGAATTAATTCAAAATGCCGCACAAAGATTTCTCTTGATGTTCATATACCCGACACATGTCACACATGAATTCACGTAAGCAGGAGTCTAAAACAAACTTTTATGACTACTACATACCTTTCCCGCTCAGCTTTATGCTTTCTCCGGTGTTTTCCCATCTTTTAGAATCCTCAACGCAATGTCGAACAGTAGATCCAACAGTCGAAATAGTGAATAAACACACTAGCTCGAATTTCTCGCTTGCCGGAAATTTAAAAAGTAACTTAACAATTGACTGGCGCCTGCAAGCGTTACGCCATGGGGTGTACATCCTGGACAAAAATTTTAAATGGTTAAGCTTCGATTTTATCTTTAAGCAGGCTCGTCAACTACCGCTTCCACCGCAATCGCATTTATTGAGAATTCAGGACTTTCCGGCATTAACTTCGATTCCTTATATCTTGATACCGAAAACCGGGCGACGTACAGGAATAATGAAACCCCCTATGGGGCCAAGCAACTCCCGTGAACAGTGTTGACAGTTCTAAAAAAGTACGCTGTACTTGAAGTTATTTCAGGGCCAAAAATGGCACAAATCTGACACAAAGACAATACAGTGCATGTCAAAATGGTGATCTTCAACAAATGATGCATGCGCCCTGGCCTATTTAAGAATCAAAGACCACAACACCGCCGTGTTGACAAATATGATACTTTCAAGTGAGCAGTCGAGCAGATATCAAAGTTTTTACAGTGAAGGTTTCGAGAGGTAGGATTCCGGATTCCAGAGGCTAGATTCCGGATTCCAAAGGCTGGATTCCGGATTCCAAAGGCCTGGATTCCGGATTACAAAGGCAAAAATATGTTGGATTCCGGATTCCGGATTCCCTTACATGGGGCGATCGGTTAACTTTTAATCCTGGCTTCCGAACAAGCCTGCCCTTTTTCCTGCAAGTTAAGGGGGTATGGTACCCTAAAATATGGCGATGTTCATGAAAAATTCAATTTCTTGGAAATGCAAGATTTAAGACCCTTGAGGACTTGTCAAAAACATTTTGAAACGATCTTGCCGAATTTCCTTCCAGATTAGTGTGAAATTTAAGGAAAGTACACAGTGGTATAAGTTTTTTCACTTAGCAACGGCCATAGCAACGACTGTTTACTATAAGAACGTGACCAAAAATATAGATTATTTTTAACTTATATGAACGAAACTATTTAGAAAAAAACTTTTTAGACATGCACAACTCGATTGGTATAATTATCTGTGAAAAGCTTTGCTTCAAATTGCCATCACAGGCTCATTCATTTCCCTTATGAAAAGGAATATTTCCCACAACTGCGGTAACTTTTTACAAAATAGAAGCACCATTGCACCCCCTCCCCCAAGATCCAACCTGCACCCCCCGCTATTTGTGGCTCTTTAAATGCTTAATACTTCGTGTAAGAAACTTAAAGTGCATTTTTCTCAAAAGTTTACTTTTGTACCGACTGACTTCGCGCCAACATTTCTACTTTGCAAGGTTTTTGGGTAGAATTCCCGAAACTTGGGCTCATCAAAGACCAATAGTGTCGTGATATTATAAACCAAAAAAATCGTAACATTTCAAGGTCTGTCACGTGACATGAGATGATTTGTCCATTGGGTGTGGTAAAAAGTAAGGTTATTTCCAAATAAAGCCTGTAAAAAGCACTGAAAATAAGAATTAACTGTCGAAACTTAGGTTCATTGCACAGAACAAAACAGAAACTTGCACGATATACTTATTTGACAGTCAAATCTTCTTTTGTAAAAGAGCAGAAAGTGTTGGCGTCAATACTATAAAACACTACCTCAAAAGGCTGAGGCTGGTTTCCATAGCAACCATTTTGAGTAAAACTCCAGAAATTTAATTTCTCTTCTTGAGTGCAATAGCGCTCAAATGATCTTTCTTCACCATATTTAAACAAACTTTTTGGTCCATTTGAGGGTACCATACCACCTTAACCTGACATGAGCCCGCAACCCAATTGAAAAAGAGCACTTGGTCAGCGGTCAACTGCGAAAAAACACGTGACCTCGATGAGCTGTTAACTTGAGCCCGCGATGTGATCACGTGATATTGGTCAGCAGATACCTTGTTTTGGCAGGTGTCAATTGATCATAACAGGATGTCCAATGTCAAAGAAGTACACGGTAAACCAAGGCTGTATGTCTCTGTCAACCTATTATTTGGAGTATGGCCGCCATGTTGCGCGATTCCGTCGTCGTCGTCGTCGTCGTCGTCGTCGTCGTCGTCGGTGTCATGCGTACGCGCCCACGAGTAATACCGTTAGCCATGATAACCAGTAGAAAATCAGTTGATGGGTCGTTCATGGGTTTCCCTTTCTTTCCTATATGGGTAATGTTCTTCGCTTGGGTTCGGGCCACCAGAGCTTCGCTATATTTGAGTGGAAAGCATACTGTTAACCCCAGCAATGTTTAGGAATTGCGTAGGCATGCTCGGCAAGCGGCTGACGCTCGGTCCAGCTGAATTAGTTTTGCCGTTTAACGTGCCAGGTGAACTTAATTTTGAAAAGCTCGGTTCTCTTGCAACACAATTTTACTGTATATCTCCGCCTCTATGCCAACAGCTACATGGAAATGTTGTCACTTTTATTGGAAGTTCTCAATGGTGTCCAGATCTGAGAATATAGTAAACCGCTGGGTGAGAATAAAACCCCAGATGATTAGGCTTTTGTACATTATGCTAGCATTTATCGAGTATTCTAGTGAGGCAAAAGCATTAAGCATTATTTAAGCATTTTAATGGCATTTCCCGAAAAATTATTTTCTCCGCTTACAGAAAATAAAAATAAAAATGATATGTTACGAGAAAATGAAGACTTAACTTGAGATTGCAAAAATTTCAAATGCCACCCTAATAGAGCCGAGTAGAAACTGAGGAGAGGTTAGCGGCAGTCAAATTAAAAGATTATCATTAAAAGTATTATGCACGATGAGTTATAAGTTTTTTAAGCACCCTGAGCCGTTAATTGTGTTAAAACGTTATAATTTTTAAAATAAAAAAAAAAAACCTATGTATGATCATTAACCGAGCATTTTAGTGACTTTGCAGGGAGACCGAGCATTTTAGTGGGGAAAATGAAGCATTAACGTGGAGCATTTTAGTGGGAAAGTATAAGCATAATGTATAAAAGCCTACAGATGACCTGATAAATACATTCAAGGAAAAGCTACAATCCCGGACAAAAGTAGTTGGGGTAGTTGAGCTGGATCACGTATTACCCATCCCCACTAATCAATGTTGGAAAACGTCGCGTTTTTTTCAACAAAAAGGGAAAAAATCTCCCGATTATCAACATTGTACGTAAGTGGGGGGGAGGAGAGAACTTGCTTCGTGTCCCAACTTTTTTGTCTGATATTGTAGCTAAACTACAGATTTCAAACACAGGATTTATTGACACTGCATATGGAGGCATCCAAATAGTCCAAATACGGTACACTTTAATTTTCTTGCGTTACATCTGCTGTATCAATATATTGTATTAACACTGTGAGACTAAAAAGACCTTGAATGCAAGAGATGCTTATGGAATGTTATTGGGTATCAAGGAAATGCCAATTAGGCGTGAAAAAAGCACTTACCGCATAGAGCAACAGGTGCGACAGGTATGTCTATTGTATGTCCAGAGCAAAGAGAGCTCCACAGTTACATCATGCTAGAAATTGGACCACCTTAGCACCAAAAATATGGAGTGGTTTCTCCCGTTCTCCATTACAAAAGTAACAGTTTGGGTTGTCTTTTATTCCAGTTTTTGTTTGGAAGTCTTTTTGTTGCTATTCGTGTAAGCAAGAATTGGAATTTGAATTCAAGAGTTATCGTACCTTTCGTTTATATATTTAGAGGCAAGCTGGTAGGCATCATTCTGGTTACAATCTTGTACCATTTCTTCTGATTACGGGTTGGGGGCGCGTGCATTTTGTGGAAAGCAGTTTAGTGTGAGCATGTGTACTTGAGCTACGGCATTTTGTTAATCTTAGCCAACGTATGGGGTGGAGGAAGGTATTTAAATGTCAGTTATCATTCAAAATTTTGTCTATTTCTCGGTCAAATTTTTGCTAGTTGTGAGTTAAGTGGCTGTTGATAATTAATTGAAGACCTAAAACCTCTCCTAGCGCTCTTTCTATTCAACCAAATATTCTGAAAATTTCGAAATGATGACAAATGGTACGGAAATTTATTGGAAAAGTAAACCGAAAACTCCTTACTTCTTACTGAATTTCTTTTTTCGATACTTTGCACTGTTATGAAAGATAGATGCGATGGTTTGGACCTAAAAACAATCTAAACAGCATGAATATTAAACTACACGTACAAAGGACAAAGTAATAATGTTTCAATGAATTTCAAAAGAATATCAAGGGCTAAAACCTCTGGTGTGTTGTCAATAAATCTGATTACAAATGTCAGTTGTCAGATTCTTACGAGTGAATTGTGCCTCAAAAGTTGTTCAAGAGATTGTTTATAGGACATTATGTGTTCATCAAAATTAACTCTCCCCCAGATTAACAGTCTTAATCTTGAGGTTCTTTATGGTGTCTTTTTTGTTTCGGTTCCTAGTTAGGACTATTGAGCCTCCATGTCTCTCTAACTCAATATCAAAAGAATTCTTCCATTTCTCCGTTTCTCTCAATCTAAATATATATTTTTTTATTCTAAGTAGCTCTTACGAACTTACTAAATGCCTGTATATCTATCATTTTAAGACCCCCATTTGAACGATCATTAATAGTTGTTTCTCGTTTGATGACCGCTCGCCTGGTTTTCTCAGTAAGAAGCGAGTCTTAGAAGGGCACGGGGCAGTTTTTTTGTTTTGTTTTTGTTTTTTTAATGCTGTTGTAGTGCAATCCACCAAATTAATGACATTGGTTAACGGGTGTGAAAATCAATGACTTGATGTGCAGACGTAATAATGCTCAATAATTTTAGGACTTTTATTTATAATTGAGGAATCAATACAGTTTGCTACAATATGTTTCAATTAAATTACAATAGTAGTAATAGACGCTGATAGGGGCCGTAACCAATCAGGAGCCAGGGATGATACCACGTGACCAAGCTTTTCCCATACATTCTCTTAAAATGTAAAATCCAAGATGGCCCCTTTGGTAGCAAAACATGGCGCCCACCGAAAATGACGTCATAGCTCGCGCGCATGCGCATGTCCAAAAATGCATGAAATCGAGGTTGTTCAAATGAAGGCGTGAACCAATGAGAGGGTTCGGATGGGAATAAAAAGGTGGTGGGTTTGGGGAGTTGGCATTATTGTTACGAGATCGGTGACAAGATGGCCTCGGAGGAGAGCAAGACGAAGGTGGAGGTGATTAGTATTCCTGCAGGAGAATTGCCGGACGACATTCCGAGAGAGGAATTTGCGTCTAGAGTGTTGCAGGCTGTGAAGGATAATCTTCTTGGAAAGATTATGAAAAGCGCCGTTAGTACCAGTACGGATAACCTCCTGAAGAAAGAGATGACGAAGCTGGCGGATGATGTGATCAGGTTCAGACAAGCCATGTCAAAGAGGATGCTTAATGACGAGTCTCTGGAGGATAGGGACCCCTTGTGTTTGGAGAGGTTGCCGGAGAGCTTTGAGGCCGGATGGAAAGAGTGGAAGAGCGGTTGGGGCGACAGAGAAGAGTTGGCGTACCAAGCATTTATCGAAACGATGACGTCACCACCACCATCAGAGGAGTGAAAAAACATTTTTATTTATGCTTGTAACAAAAAACTAATAAAGATCCTTTAACGAGAGAATGTACAGGGTTTGTTGCGTGATTTTTTGCATCATCTTGAGTGCTTGCACGTCATTGGTTCCCAGGTGCACGAGGGATAACATCATGGTTTGGGGAGTGAGAAATTCTCCGTGAAAGCCTGAGGAGGATTCGAAAATGCGTCCGAAGGGCCAGACATTGGAGAGGTCTCTTCTCGTGTACCATGGGTGGGGAAAATGTTGGGTGAGAAAGAGGAGCATAACATCTTCGTCGTGGTGGGGTTCGTCCAAATAGATTTTACAGGCCAGGGGTCTCTATGGAAAAAGAAAAAAATTTTTAATGCCGCGACCAGGAATCGAACCTGGGTCTTTGAGGCCACAACTCAACGTCTTAACCATTAGACCATCGAAGCGCTTACCTCTTTAGGACTTGGTTTTGTGGATGTCATGGTGAGGTAGTCCGAAATTCATGGTTTTACAATGAGGGCAGAGTCTTTGGGTAGGGTGCAACCACCAAGTGTGGAGGGCTTTACAGGTTCCGTGAAAGAATTGGTTGCAACACGTGGTGAGAAAATAGTTCTGGAGTCCGTATTTGTTAGTGTATCCTTCCTCACACCATATACATTTTGGTTTAGGAAATGACATGGAGTCTGAAAAATAGAACAAAAACGACTTTTTATTGGACACTTGTTGATTACAGGGTGGGACGTGTGCATGATCCTAATGACCTGCGCCCTTTTTTTCTTCTTCATGATCATAATAAAGAAAAGATTTGACATGATTGACTCTGTTTAATGCCTCATCATAATGCTTTCCCAAGAAAACGGGTTCGTAACGGTAAGTCTCCTTATTGTGGTACGTGCCATAGATGGCCCCGCAGCAGGTTGTATAGACGCACCCTAGTCCCCAGGCTTCTCTCAGCGGTCCCGAGATGGAGTGGATGAATTTGGTGTGGTTTCCATATTTACCCAACTCTGAGATCGGTTGGCGGCAGCAGGGTCTCGTTTGTTTGCATACATAACAACAGGGGGATTCCATGTCTGAAAATTTATAATAATCGTTGGTAAGTGTTGTGAGCCCAGTCTACATGAATCACTAAATCGTTGATATCGTCCTCGTCAGCGACCCCCAGCATCTCTTCTAGGAACAAAAGATCTATTTCGTCCAGGGCCACCCTGATGATACCTAAAAGTTGTTCTAGGTCCCTGTACGAGGGGGTCTCTTCGTCCTTCATCCATTCTCGCACTCGCTTTCCCAGGGTAGTCAACTCGGTATTACATCGTTCTAACACTTCCATACTCACTTGGTAATTTGAGAAGCCACAGCAACGATACTATCCACAGTCTTCTATAATAGGCGCTCATACAAGTCTTTGCCTGAAAACTCAGAGTGAAAAGTGAACGGTCAGACCCGCTTGTTTTATACACACGGTACGACGGGTTCCAGTCTCCGACCGTGAGTGGGCGTGGTAGTGGGATACCCCCTATCCCCTGGGTCTGTAGGAACACGTGACTTCGTCTTGATCTTTGATTGGCTGGACGGATCTGCATAAAGCGAATCAGCGTCGTCCGCTCTTCACTCTGAGTTTTTGAAACTTGTATTGAGCGCTACCATGGCCCTTAGAGAGATTGGTCTGCAAAACCATGTGCCGAGAAAGCCTGAGACTACCTACGAGGAGGCGATTGATCGGATGGATGAGGCCTGGACCCGATTTTACGAGGACATGAATTTCCCAATCCGGGATTTGTTGGCGGGTCGCCGTTGGCTGATACGATTCAAAGACTCGAGTCAGTTAGAGGTGATGCTCCACCAGGTCTTGTTCTTTATGGACGAACAGCGAGAGAACTGGACACGAAGTCAGCGCAAGTACCGAATCATACAGAAGGTGTTCGGTAGAACATTGTCTAATGCGATCCTGGCCATTCGAAGGAACCTTGTGTGGGACATGAAAGTGAAGCCGCCAGTAGACCGAGTGACATTTCACCGAATGATGTTGTGTTACAACTTCGAACCGTTCCAGTCCACATGGACTCAGAGACAAAGGAACACTTGTAGACGTTATATCAATGTAATCAATTTTTATTATAGCGTTTTCAACCAAGGTACTCAAAGAACAATGCGATAGATGATCGATGCGGAAGATAAGTTGCCAAATGTGAATTAAAAAAAACCAGAGTGTGTTTTTTACAAAAAAACTGTGTCTGTGTGTCTCTTTCTTAGTTTGGGTTTTGTCCATGAATCAGTTTTGCTTCGGCGATCCCTCGTGGGTATTCGTTGATCCATTGAAAGAACTTGCAGGTACGCTTTGGACACTTGAGATAGAGCCTGTCTGGGTTGGACTGGGAGTGGGAGGTGGCTAAGACCAGGGACTTGTTGCATAGACATCGGAAACGAGCTGGGTCGATGTTCCTGTAGCATGGGTGGGTCTGTTCGTCGACGCGTTTCAGGTAGGCGCTTACTTCGTTGGCACCACAGGTCACATAACACTTGGTGTAGAATCTGGAAGAGGGGCATCGGTAATACTCCCAGATACTACCGTCTGGGGTTTGCACACTTCCAAATTCCATGGGTACCATGCAACGCGGGCAGGTGTGATCTTGTGTTTTCAGTTGGTTCAGGAACTGATCGGGGTCGAATTCCTCCGACACTTCAGGTGGTGATTCTACGACGTTGTATTTCTTGAACCTGTCGAGTCCTATAGGTTCCAGGACTTGAATGGCGGGTGGAGGTGATTCTTCTAGCACGGTCAGGCATCCGCCTTGAATGGCAGGTAGCTTTGAGTCTATATGAATAAGATAGAGATTGAGTTAGTATCCCAATAAGGTGTTTTCCCGTAGCATGGTTTCTAGGATGTGGGTGGTTTTTCGCACGTTTATGGGTGTCAGTCTTTGCCTTCGCCTGTAATGGTTACTTTTCATTTGGCTTTTGACTTCTTGACGTTTGATTGAAAAGACGCTCCATGGCTGCGAGAAGCCTTTGAGAGGCACAGTGGTCCAACTGACAGAGTCCGGTGTGATCTCTTTGAGGAGGACGCGTTCTTTGAAACGTAGTCTGGAACGAGGTTTTTTGAATAACCATCTATCTAAGGTGGATTTTAGTTGTTTACCTCCTTCTCCTTCTACTCTCTTGGGTAGGACCAGTTTCAGTTTCTTACGAGCCTCCTTCTTTTTAGACGATTTTCTCTTTTTCTTCTCGGGTTCGACGTGTGAATCCATGGTGCCGGTTGAAAAGTGACTCGTGATGGAATGCGTGGTTCGACTTTATGGACGTTTTTTACGACCAATCGTAGACGTGTGGTGTGATGGGATCATGTGATGGTCTTCATTCTGATTGGTGGATTGAAAAATGGCGCGTGATCCGTGAAAGTACGTGTACTGAGTGAAAGTGGGGGTGCGCTGCGGGTATAAAAGGAGCCCGTTTGACGCAGTGAATCATTCTCGACTTGCTCTTGGTGCAGTGATGACCCATAGGATTTTGGATGAGAGAGCGGTGGAAGAGATTATTGAAGATCTGAGACAAGAGTTGAATAGAGCTTCTAGGATTTTGGCTAGACTAGAAGAAGGCAAAAGATCGTTGCATGGGAAGATATTTGACTTAGAATTGCACGTCGTCTCCCCTTTGTACTATAGGCTTCAGAGGCACTTGATAGACTGGGGCGACCAGAGTTGCTATCCTCATTTGGCGGGCTTGGAGATCACTAAACGAGCGGATCTAGAAGGAAAGAAGTTTAACGAGGCCGTCGGAGAGTGTGTTTCAAGATGACTTACTACAGCAACTCAAACCAGATTCGGGAACTAGTGCAGCAGACTGTGGATGAGAAGGTATACACTTTAAGAGATCTCGATGCCATTGCGGATGCAAAAGTGGACAGGTACATTTTTGACAATCTCTTCGAACCGTTAGGGACTATACCTGATTGTCTGTGGTCTTTTGAGCTCTTGATGAGACGTCGTCCTGACTGGGGTGGTACTATTTTGGAGTTAATGAAGAGGAACGAAAAGGTGTACCTTTTCTGTGGTGAGTGGTGTCGCGTGATGTATAGAAGTTGTACCAACCATTTCAGGTTTATTCATTGTAGTGATCCCACCCTGGACGCGGAGCGTTCCTGTTTGATTGCCACCGATAACCTCACGTACATGATGGGTGATGCCATCCGTGATCTGTTTGAACCCTTGCGGTTCGCTCGTGACCTATCACGACGGGTGATGGAGTCAGACAAGAGTCCCAGGGTGGAGTCGTTTCTGACTTTCAACAAGTGCGATCACAAGGAAACGTGTCTGAAGTTGGAAGAGTTGATCAATGATATCATGCGTCAGCGTGATCTGTGGAAGGATCGGTTTTTCTTTCGTGCCCTTGAAGCTGATCAGAATGACCTGTGTGGAGGGTGCAAGGAGAGTATGCGACAAGCATTCTATGTGAATGGGGACGAGGAGGAAGCCCTGAGGTGGAGACCCGGTAAAAGTGATTGTTGTTGGAAACGTTGTAAATATTATGCCATGGATACCTTTGAGGAAGACTATGATGAGGAGTATGGTCAAGATTGTAAGAACATGGAACATATTGATTACTTTTCATCCGATGACAACTAGGTGTGTAATAACTAGTCAGTAGTCTTTTGCCTTCTTTTTCGATAGCCAATCAGAGTTGTGTTTTCGTAAGAACCAATCAGGCACGACGTTTTTTGTACATATAAGAAAGTTGAAATAAAAAAATTGGGTTCAATCATTATGTCTCATGCATTGAGTTGGTTGATCTCGAGAGTGTGTGTGACCATGGCCGATCGATGGAGTTGGATCACCTTATGTTCCAAGTGCACTAGAGTCTATGCGCGATACGGTGAAGGTGAACTCATCCCTGACAATTTCAGTGATTCGCCCTTGGAGATGTTTGACTATACCGACGTCGAACCCAACGTGATGCGTTTTGTCGTTTATATCTTGTAGTTGAAACAGCAACCCGATTCATTTGAGAAGTATCTCGATGTAAGAGAGCAACGTTTCGAGTTGTGGAGACAGTGCGTTTACAAACTTTGGCGACTATGAAGAAAGGTCAAAAAAAGAAGCAAAAGCCGCTTTCGACCGGGACGTTACTGGGACGGTATCGGGATCCTTCCAGACCCGGTAGTCTGGGTGGTCTGACGCGATTCGCCAAGGCCAATAAGATCTCGGTACGACGTGCTCGAGAGGTCTTGCAACGGGATTTGGGGTACTCGTTGCACAAACCTAGACGTCGTCGGTTTCCGACGGTCCCGGTCGTGGTGTTCGGAATCGACGAGCAGTGGACGGCCGACTTGATCGAGGTGATCAATATTTCAAGGTACAATCGAGGGTATCGTTATCTCTTGACGGTGGTGGACGTGTTTTCCAAGCACGCCTGGGTCCAACCCTTGAAGAGCAAGACGGGTAAAGCGGTGACGGAAGCCATGGCTAAGATCTTGAAAGGAGGTAGAAAACCCATCAATCTTCAGACGGACGACGGGAAGGAATTCTACAACAAGACGTTTCAGGATTTGATGAAGCGGAAAGGCATTCATCATTTTTCGACTCGGGGGGATACGAAATCCAGTGTGGTGGAACGGTTCAATCGGACCCTGAAAGAACGTTTGTACCGATACTTCACTGTGCAGAATACGCTGAAGTTTGTACCCGTGTTGCAAGATTTGGTCCAAGGGTACAGTCGATCGTATCATCGCAGTATCAAGATGGCTCCCGATCAAGTGACTTTAGCCAATAGCGAGGACGTGTGGGAGACTCTTTACGGTAAAAAGGAAAAGGGAAAAAAATCGAGAAAACCTCCACTGAAAGTCGGGGATCGTGTGAGACTGAACAAGAAGTTCCGACAGTTCAAGAAAGGGTATTTACCAGGTTGGACCGAAGAGGTGTTTGTGATACGTAGGGTGCGTCCTGGTAAGGTTCCCACGTACAGAGTGGAAGAATGGGACGGCACGTCAGTCGAAGGCACGTTTTACGCGCAAGATTTGCAAAAGGTGACCGTGGAAGACGACGATCTGTTCCGCATCGACAAGATCGTCAAACGAAAAGGGGATAAAGTCTTGGTGCGTTGGAAAGGTTGGCCAGTCAAATACGACAGTTGGGTGGATAAAAAAGACGTGCTCGTGAAAAAGACGAAACAATGAAAGACTTTTACGTGCAGTTGTTGAGCAATGCCAGCACGAGCGAGTTCACGGACAACAAGGCCAACAGTTTCAAGAATTGTTTGCCTTACCCGCTCCTGTTTGAAACCGACAAGGAATGGAAAGTGGGATTGGCGAGCGTTTCTTACCCGATTCCTCCGTCACGACCGCATCAAGTACCAGTCCCTCAGGTGCACGACTTTGACGACGACGATCATGTGTTCGGTATTGAGTGGACCATTGAAACGTTCAGGTTGCAATCCGATGGGATTACGTGGAGTCCTGCGCGTTACCGCGTGCTATTCAACGTCTACGGGAAGGAACTGAACCGTGACCGACACAAAGTGACGAGTGGCAGATCTCTCATGCGATACCTCATCAATCGTTTTCACGATCGCCTGTATCATTATATGGATCGCGCGGATGAAAGTCTACGAGCGCCGGACGGAAAAAAATACTACCCCGTGTTCAGATGGGAGGGGAATGATTTGATTCTGGACAACACCGACACGTTCCTCAACGAGTCCGGAGACAGACAACGTCCCAGAGTGTATTTTGGTCCTAAACTGGTCAAGGCGTTGGGTTTGATTAACGAGGAATCGTATTACTCCGTTCACTTGAACGTGAACATGATCAAGATCTTTCCAAACGACACCGTCCCGTCTGATTTTAAGAAAGACTGGACCAACCATGACACCAATCGCTCTCGTGACTTTTGGAATTTGGACAGCATCGGTACGTTACAGCTCAGTCCCTATTGCAACTGGCGCTTCAGTTACTTGGACGAGGAATATGCCAAGACCTATCGTGGAGTCACTGTCCATCCGGACCTCCCTCCGCCTCGCAGTCCCATGTACCTGTATTCGAATGTAGGTCGTAGCACGATCACGGGGAATCGAGTGACGGACCTATTGAGAGAAGTGCCCCACGACCCGATCAAGACGACGTACGAACCGAATCAGATTCAATATAAACCTGTGCGCAGTAATGTTTTGGATATAGTGGAGGTGCAATTGGCCGAGAACGACGGAAGATTGGTGGATTTTGAATCGGGCGTGACGTCGGTGACATTACACTTTAAGGATGAATGAGTATGCCGATGACTTTTACGTGCAACGGATGAGCAATGCCAGCACGAGCGAGTTCACGGACAACAAGGCCAACAGTTTCAAGAATCGTTTGCCGAATCCGTTACAGTTGCGAGAGTCGGGTTGGAAAGTGGGTATCAGTGACCTCTCGTTTCCGTCCGCGGTGCGTAAGATGGATTTGAAAGATTCTCTTCTGTTTGAAATCTGGTGGATCGATATGGTGAACGCATCTAGAAACATATACACTCAGGTAGATGGAGTGACGAGAGAAGGTGATTTGGAATTCACGCCTAGGACCGGTACCGAGTTGATGAACATGATACGAGATCGATACATGCATAGGTTGAGAGATCGAACGGATGTCGACGTGACCATGTACAAGAAAAAGAGCAAAGCCGACGATCCCACCGAATTGCTGTACATGGTCATGCATCGGGCCGAGAATGGAGAATGCGTCCTCGACAACTCGAGAACGTGCATCAGCCTCCTGATCCATGGTAAACGCGTCTATCCACGAATGTCCATTGGAATCGAATTGGCCAAGAAGATGAAATGGGTCAAGATGGAAAAATTGCAAAACGGTCAACCGGGTTACGTCTTGGGACCCAACTTGAGGAAGGAATTTCCCACGGAAGTCATACCCACAGCCACAGACTTGATCATAGGACAGAATGACGGGGACGAGATATTTTACAAGATCGACCCGGACACATTACATTTGAGTTGTTTCATCAATTGGGTTTTCACGAACCTGGATCGTAGTTACGAGGAAGCGTTCGGTCACGGTCGTCGTTCCTTGTTCGTGTATTCGAATGTGGGACGGAGTATGGTGACGGGAAATCAAGTTACGGATCTGTTGAAACAAGTTCGTTACGATCCTGAGGTGGTCGACCTTCAACCGAGACACATCCTATATCTACCGGTGCGTACGACCTTTTTGGACATTGTCGAGACGCAAGTGTCGGAGAACGACGGACAACTGGTGAACTTTGCTTCGGGTGTGACCACGATCACGTTGCATTTCAAACGATGAGTGATTTTTACGTCAGTTTACCCAGTCACAGTGGTAAGAACGAGTTTCCGGAGAACAAGGCGAACCATTTCAAGATCAGGTTACCCCGACCCATACGCCTGAATGGAAGCGGAGGATGGAGAGTGGGAATGAGTAGCATCGCCATGCCAGATGCTCACGTGACGCTTCCTACCTTCACCACTTCTGAGGATAAAGTCATCTTGTCCTTTTCCGCATGGAGACGCTTGGATTCGAGTGCTAGACATAGTTATGGAGAAGCTTACTTCGACACGGATGACCTCAAAGAGGTGTTCCACAATGTGGATGGAGTTGGATTCATGAAATCCATGATCGCCTATTTCGATCGACAACGCATCTTCAAAAACTCTGGACCCAAAATGGGAGCCAAATATGTCACGAATGATGGTAAAAGAACCTACGTCTTGTTAAGGTGGGAAGGCGAAGACCTGGTCACGGACAACAAAAACACCTTACGTCCGATCGGACAAGTCCCTGCATTACACATCAATGTTGAACTGGCTTTGAAAATGGGATGGATCAAAAAGAACGGCAGTGGTTACGAACTGGGATCTAACTTGCAGATCGAATTTTTTGACGATGTCATTCCAGACATTAGCGTCGTCGGGGACGTACATGACGATGATGGAACACCTGTCTTTTGGACTGTCGCCTCAGATAAAGGAGGAAATGGAGATTTTTTAAGACTCAGCATCTATTGCAATTGGCGTTTTCTGAACCTGAACAAAGCTTTCGAGGTGGTGGTGGGAAGCAGTTCGCGTTCCTTGTTCGTCTACTCTGACGTGGGAGGAAGTAGCGTGGTGGGAAATCAAGTCACGGATTTACTGAGAGAGGTCAACTTGATTCGAAGAGGTGCTGGTGTTCAGTATTTCGAGCCTTACCACATTCAATATATTCCCGTGCGCAAAGACGTCATTGACATAATAGAGGTGCAAGTGGCTGAGACAACTGGAGAACTGGTGAGGTTTGGAGACGGCAATACGATCGTGACGTTACACTTTAAGAAAGAATGATCGGTGGAACGTTGGTACGATTTCATCCCGATAAAATGAAGCAATCTGGAGACGGATTCGGCATGGCTTGGAGAGGTGTCAAGAAACGAGGTCCCGGCGTTCTCAGAGACTTTATCACCGAGACGGCCACGGAAGGTCTAAAAGGTTTAAATTCGGGCGGCAAAGGAGGAAAGCCCAATTGGAGAGGTGGACTCGCAGGGGTCAAGAGAGGAGCGACACGAGCCGTGAAACGTAAAGCGACGCAAGAGATCAAACGGGCGTTGACGAAAAGAGTGAGAAAAGACCTATTTGGAGTATGAATCCCATTTACTCGAGGCGAGTGAGACTTATCCCAATACGACGAACGTATAAAGGCGGATCGATCTTTCCATCACGGTCAAAACGTCCAAACTATCGTTGGGTGCAGTCAGCTCTGAGAAGGAGACGAAGACGACGACGACGTAGACGATGACGGACATCGTGGCTCATGCCCGGTCGGCGGGGGTTCGTAACCCTCGACTGAACATGTTCAGCACCCCTCCCACAGACGTCAGCATGACGTCTCGACGTTCGGTGAGAATCAACCCGTTCAATACTGGGATCAATCCAGTGACCTTCCAAGTCGATCCTCAAGAAGACTTCATCGACTTGAACGAGAGTTTCTTCGAAGTGGAATTGACTGTCAAGAAAACTGACGCTTCGAATCTGTTGACAGCGGATGTCATGGGACTCGCCAACAATCTGGCCCACACCCTCTTCAAACAGATCAATGTGAGATTGAATGGTACTCTCATCAGCCCGCAGACGGACACTTACCACCTCAAAGCCTACATCGAGACACTGTTGAACCACGACCGAGACGACGGTGAATCGATCCTGACACCTAGTGGTTGGTACAACTGTCTCGGTGTACCCGACGACGGAGATGCCGATGAATTGACTGCCAATAAGCTGGATTTTGGTACTCCTCACGCCAATTATACTGATTTACCCCAAGATCTCAAGAACGTGGTCCTGGGACGATCCCAGTTTCTAGATGGAAAAGCCGTGACCTTGAGGTTCAAACCTTTCCTGGAAGTGTTTCATCTCAGCAAGTTACTGGTACCTGGCGTGCAGATCCAGATTGACATGTACTTCAACACCCCAGCTATGTGGACCGTCCGATGGGCCGGTGCTAGTGCTCTAAGACTGACTGAAGCCGACGTGAAAGTGAGATTGTTCCTGTCTCAAGTGAGAGTGACTCCCTCGGTGTACCGAGAGATCATGACCAGCATGAAAGGTGGAAGAGTGGCCACTTACCCCACGGTGAGAGGTGAAATTCGCACTTACTCTCATCCCAATGACAATCGTCACTTTGAGTGCAGCAATCCTTTCCACAGTAAGCTGCCTAATCGGTTAGTAGTGGTGATGTTGAAACAGGCTGCCTTCAACGGAACCATCACAGAGAGTCCGTTCAATTTTGGAAAATTCAATCTCGCTTCCATCAAACAATTGGTGAGAGGTGAAGAGTACCCCTACGAGACCTTGGAACTCCAACACGATGGGGACAGTAAAGATCAGAGAGGCTACTACAGATTCCTCCAAGCCTCAGGAGCTTTGTGCAGGGGAAAAGGAAACATGGTCAGAAAAGAGGACTGGGGGGACGGCAAGAGATGCAACATGTTTGTATTTGACAACACAGCCAATGGATGTTTGGACAGTCCAGTGTTGAACCCCAAGCAGGAAGGTGAGCTGCGTCTGGTGATCGATTTTGGAGGCAATCCAGGAGAAAACCTGACCATCTTGTTGTACGGAGAATTCGAGAACTTGCTGGAGATCAACGAGAACCGAGTCGTCATCTACGACGTGTACCAATGAGAAAAAAATGGAGAAAGTAGCCTTGAATAATATACAATTGGATCATTTGGCACGGACGAATCCGTCACTACGCTGTGTATTTTACGGCACGGTACCTTGCGATCGACTTCCCAGGACACTGCCCCAAGAAGGACCGACCGCTTACATCGTGAACACGGACCCTCACGATAAACCGGGTGTGCATTGGATCGCTTTGTGGGCCGACAAGAACAAGTGCGAGATCCTTGACAGTTACGGTCTACCGTTGGACGCGTACGGAACCGCCGAACCGCTCCAAGATTGGTTGGACCGTCATTTCAAGTACCAGATTCACAACGGCAAGAGTCTACAGTCACTCTTCAGTCAGAGTTGCGGTGGCTACGCCCTGATGTTCCTGATCGACCGAGCCGAAGGTCGTGACATGAACGAGTTCTTGAGTCGTTTTAAGAAAAACGAGTTTGTTGAGAACGATCGTAAAGTAGGACACATGTTAAAACGTTTGATTGTGGACGAGTTGGCCTGGCGCAAGATTTGTAAAACCCCGTGTCACCAGGACACGTGCGGTTCCTCTAGAGGAGTGCGTCATTTGTTATAAAGTAAGCTGTTCGAATAAAAAAAGTGTTCATTTTTGAGAAAAGGATGTTGCGTGGTGAGGTCAGATGGTTCCCTCGATTCTTAGAACTGTGTCGAGAAGGGTATCTGTACTTGTCCTCGGATGATCCTCGTCGATAGGTCCTGAAACGCATTTTGGATTGCGACAGTTATCGTCGAGTCCGATTCATACTGGACCAGGAAAAAGATCATTGGCTTCGATACGACCTGTTCCATCTGCATACGAGAGCCAGACTTCAAACGGACGCTTGCAGAGACTATAAGTGTTACCCGTATTGGCACGTTCTTCGCTACGGTAATAAGTTCTTACGCCATCACTTTGCGAATGCATAAAAAGGTGCAGTGGAAACCAAAATTGTTCATTATGGAGCTCCCTACAAAACAAGACACTTGATGGATCTTCAGTTTCGTGGACATAGACATTTGGACGACGTGATAGCCAGGTTAGAAAAACGCTACGGAAAATCTGGTAAAAAAACGCCTCAACCTAGTGCAGCTCATTTCAAGAAAAACCAACCACCAGCAATAAGAAGAATCGCTCTTCAACCGGCTCCAACGGCTGTCCTTAACACCTGTGAGTTACCAACCACGGTGACCACTCGTAGGAAACGCAAGAGATCGCCCACCATGCCTAGGCTTTCCGAGAAAGAAGATAGGAAAAGAAGAATGAGAAAGAGGCATTGGTACGAGGACAAGTTCGGAGATTTGAGTAAATTCGCGAAGAAACCTCGAAAAAGGAGATCGACGCCTGCCAAGAGAGCGCGTCCCAAGAGAGCCGCTGCCAGGAGAGCCATGACCAAGATCAAGAGGGGAAAAGCGTGGTACGCCAGGAAATTCCAAGTGGGAAAATTCGCGAAACGCCAGAGAGCGCCTGCCAAGAAAAAACCCATCTGTTTCAATCGTAGGGTCACCCTCTTGAGTCTAATGAAACGCATCCCTGCCGTCAAGACCCCATTGGCCAAGTTGTTTGGATAAAAACGGAGCGTCTCGAGACCCTTGACCATTTCAAGATCATGGAACGACGCAAAGCGTTTCAAATTCACACTCCGTCGAGTTTGTTGATAGCGGGTCCTTCGGGTTGCGGCAAGACGGTGTTCACCACCAAACTGCTCTTGGAGAACGGCGACTTGTTCCAACAAAAACCGAAGAGTATTCATTACTGCTACGGATCGTGGCAAGATGGTTTCCAAAAGCTCAAGAAGGGAAGGGTAAGGTTTCACGAAGGCATCCCCGACAGCGAACAGTTACCCCGATGGTTTCCTGGAGGGGGTGTGTTGGTCCTTGACGACCTGATGGACGAGGGTGGCAACGACAAGCGCGTGTTGGATCTCTTCACCAAACATTCGCATCATCGGAACATTACGGTGCTTTACCTGTGCCAGGATCTATTCCCTAACGGAAAATTCGCCAAGACCATTTCCCGAAACGCTCATTACATCGCGGCCTTCAAGGACCCTCGGGATCAGTTAGGGATACGAAATCTATTACTGCAATCGTTTCCAACGCAATGGCAGGACGTGTTGGACACGTTTCGAAAGGTCACGGATCGACCTTACGGTTACATGCTATTGGATCTTCATCCAGCCAGTCAGGACGATCAACGCGTCCTCAGCAATGTGTTAAAAGACGAAGGATTCGTACGATGCCATCAGTTCACGACACCGTCATGTTGAGGAGCGAAGTCGAGTGGTTTCCGCTATTCATTCACCTGTGTAAAAACAGGCTCCATTACATCATGAATCCCAACGAAACGGACTACGAACCGATGAGACAGGTCACAGAATGTGAGAGTTACCGTCAAGTAAGGTCCATCCTGAATGAATATAATGGTGAAGGTTTCGAGAGTTTGGTTCATAAACAACAAGAACTCGCTCAGAAGAAGATAGAAAGAGAGAGGAGAGATGAGTTCTTACGGCAGTGACGATTTCAACCTCTCGGCTCTGAACGATTATTCGCCTTGGGGAACACCGAATCGGACGAGTACTCCGATTCCGCCTGCGGCGGGTGTGGGTGTGAGTCTGAACGCTCTCTCACCGCTATCGTCACTGGCGACACCGCCACTGTCAGGGGCCTCGTCCGTCGGAGTAGGCACCGCTGGCGCTGGTACGTCACAGACCAACGTCACGGTGGGTGTCGGTAGTGCTGGCTCAGGGTCATCGCGCTCCAACGTCACAGCGGGTGTCGGTTCACCCCAAGTGACAGACGCCACACCTTTGGCACGAGCCGTTCGAGGAGGGAAACGACCTAGACGCGTCCCACGTCAAAATACGCCGACGTCCCCCAGTGATGCCGGGAGCCGCAGAAGAAGCAGCGCTAGTGATAGCGGTGGTGGAAGACGCAGAGGCAGAGGCGGAGGTGGAGGAGGCGGAGGCGGAGGAGGCGGAGGAGGCGGAGGAGGCGGAGGAGGTGGTGGAGGTAGTGGTAGTGACTCCACACCGCCTTCGTCGATTAGATCGGGTCGAGGAAGAAGAAGAAGGCGAGGAGACCGTGTTCTCAACCAAGCCCAGATGCAGCAACAATTGGAAGAGATTTTGAGACAACAACAACAGACGGCCGCGGGTCGTCGCATTGCGGGTATCATGACCACGAACACGATCACGACCACCTATAAAAACGGACAACGTCCTACCGTAACACGCAATTCGACCAGTGTACGTAACTGAGAACAACATGAGAAGACGCCGTCGTCGACAGAAAAGGAGAAAGCAATGGGGCGGTGCTCTTGCGATGTTACCCATAGGTAAGGGTGCTGCCTTGGGATTGGCCAAAGCTTTGGGTGGACGCGCCGTGAAAACAGGAATCCGAGCCGGAACCTCCGCTGCCATTGGTGCGGCAGGAGTAGGTGTGGGTCACGGGGTCCGAAGACTTGTGAGACGTAAGAAAAGACGACCGCCCCGCCGATGAAAAACCATTCGAATCAAGATGTTGAGGAAGGAAGTCAACTGGTTCCCCTACTTCCTGCATCTATGCCGATGCTCTCGCTCTTACTGGGATACGACCAGCATGGATCACGAAGACATGAAACGTATCGCGGACGAATGCGATAGTTACAGACAAGTCCATGACATCCTGAACCAGTCCGTAGAAACAGCCTTCAAGGACGAGATCTGGGAATACGAGCAACAAGCTAAAAGGATCGAACGTCCCGATAGAAAGTCAGACTACGTTTGGCACTGGTTAGAAAAGAGTCATGAGTACTTCGGTATGTTTATTGGATGAACCTTTCAACACCGTGGTGGATTTGGATTCCCTGAAACGTTTGGACGGTTTGTATGCTTTCTACCACAAGTATTGGTGGTGTCGAAGGCAGATGTTCGGTTACTACAAATTGTGTAACGCCATTCTCAACGGACTGGCCTTACTGGTCGTGGCCGTGAGTATCGTCCTGGGATCCGTGTGGAAAGACGGGTACACGGTGGTAGGATTGACGGCTTTCGCCACCTTACTGAAAGGATGGAACGATTTCAAGAAGTATTCGTTCAAGATGGACATGGCCCAATTCGCTTACACGACGTACGAAAAGACGCTGACAGAACTCAGGAACTACGCTCTGGGCGGATTGGAGGAATTGGATGGGTTTTTGACCAAGATGCAAACGTTGGACGACGTGGTGACGGATTTCACACCTCCCACGTACGACCGATACGTTAGAGACTACGAAATACGATTTCATCACGTACCGCTATAAAAAATGACATCACGGGAAGAGTCTTCATTCAGAACCAACATGCCCAAGAGGTCAAGGAGAAAGAAAACGTCTTCTAGAAGACGTAGGACAACCACTAAAAGAAGACGGTACCAAAGGGGAGAAGAGGTTGTCAGTGTGGTGGCGGGTTTACCCAAGGCGGCTTGGAGTATCACCAAAGGCATCGGAAGCCTGAGAGCCAGACAAGAACGGGCGCATACCAGAAGGATGCAGGAACGGATGAGACGAGGCGAAAAAATTCCACACAAGGGCGAAGAGTTCCGATGCTCCATCATGTGAATAAAAGGACGAGGATTGGCGTCATCAACCTCACTCGTCACCATGAAGACTCGTAGGAGGAAGAGGAAACAAAGAGGTGGAGGTCTAACTCCAACTCCAGCGGAAGCCGCGATTCTGAAAAGAAGATTTAAACAAATAGCCCAAGGTTACAAAAAATACCAAAGAGCCAAACGACAATATGCAAGAGATATCATTCCAACATTTGGCATATGGGGTCCTATCTACAAGAGAATGGCAAGAAATATGTGATAAAAGGAGTACGCCAATCCGATCGTACGTATAAGTCCACGATGAAGCGGTTACGACGACAACGTCAGTTCTTGACGCGCGTCCTGAAAGAAGCCAATCGAAGAAAACGTCAACAGCTGTTGCAATACGCCGACAAAGATCAGATCAACGCCATCAGCGAGATGGTTCTCAATTTGCTGAAAAAGAGGATACCCATCAACGCAACGACTTATGGGAGACTGAAAAGACATAAAAAGGTCTTGCGTGAAGTGGGTAAACGTAGAAACTCCCTCAAGCGTCGAAGAGAACATCTCCTGGGCCAAAACGGAGCGGGGTTCTGGAGCGGATTACACGGTTGTTTCAAAGCATGTTGTGTACGGTGAAAGGACGCAGTGAAGACGGTTACCCGTTGGAGGGGATCGACGTCATACCCAATTTCCCACCGAGAGAAGAAAGAAACCAAGAAGAGTCCAATACCATTCCTAAACTCGTGTAGTTGTTGCAAGACGCCAATCGTCGCGAAGCCCGATGGAAAGACTCGTACGAGTACTTGAACAAGAGATACCACGACCTGTATCAAGAGTACATGGCTTTAAAGTTCGGTGACTTCTGCCAAACCTGTCAAACGAAACGAGATACCACACCGCCCGGTGGGTGCATCGAGTTGTGCAGGGAGTGCGGTAAAGGCAAGCAAACCGTTCAAAGTCTTCAACTCGAGTTGGGAAAGAAAGACGAATCCATACGGTACTGGCAAGACTGTTACGAGACGGCCTTGAGAGAATTGTCCGAGTTTCCTGACACGACCTTGAGTCAGGTATGAAGGAAGTCATGATGGTGCCGGTTCAAGAATTCAATCGATTGCAAGATTATTACAAGGGTAAGATCAGTCAGAATGCCTTGTTGAACAAAGCGGGACGTTTGGCCGCCGAAGAACATCTCATTTTGAACGACAAACGTATCCCAGACAGCATGGCCGTCAAGATGACCAAACCCATCGCCACCGAGGAAGGTAAACTGGTGAAACGTATACGGACGGGTAAAAGCGGTCCCATCTCGTACCAAGGTACGGCAGAACCCGAAGGCATGGTCGATGCACCCGTCGAAACTCTGTTGAAACAGATCCTCAAGGGAGTCAACCAACCAGCCGCAGCCCCAGTTATCATCCCACCACAACCACTTTCCACGACAGGTCTGAAAAAGGAGCTGAAAACTCCCAAACCATCCACGTCAGGTTTTAAAAAGGAGTTGAAAACTCCCAAACCATCCATTCCACCCAAACCAGTCACGTTAGGTGAAACTCCCATATCATCCAAGAAAATAAAAAAAGCACCCATATCTGAAAGAGCCAGAGGTGTACTGAAGTCACTCGGTATTGACTACGACGACGACGGTGGTTACAGTCCCAAAGGCAAGGGAAAGAAGTACAAGAAGGCCAAACCGACAGCCGCAGAAAAGTTACAAGCAGGGTGGGAAGATTTTGATGAGCCTTGGAGAAAAGGACTAGGCTATGACACGGACTAAGAAGAAGAAAAAGGCACCCACGAGGAGAAGTACACGGCGTCGTCGTCAACGAGGGTATGGTATCGACATCCAAAAATGGTTGGGCAAGACTGGGATCGAGTTTCATTGGCCCGGTTATCAGTACATGGGACCTGGTACCAAACTGAAGAAACGTCTAGCTCGAGGAGACCCCGGGATCAACCGTCTGGACCGACTGGCCAAACAACACGACATTGACTATTCCAGGGCCAAGAACTTACAGGACAAATGGAAAGCCGACACCAAGATGATCCAAGCCACCGACAAATTACCCGGACGTAAAACCATGACAGAACGCATTGTTAAGAAAATCATGCAAACCAAGAAACGTTGGAAATTGTAAACAAGTCTTTTTATTGTTGTTGTTGTAATCATTAAAGAAAGTTACACTTTTGTTGTTTTTCAAAAAGGGTCTCTTTTTTCTTCAAGTCTCGCACGCCATGCCGTTGTGGTACAGAGTATCCGAGGCATTCGATGTCACAAACAGTCGTTCGATCCTTATTTGGTCCCCGAACGCCGACGAAGACACGAATAACAACCTAAACCTAATTCTGGAGGTGAAATTGAACACTCTATAAGGGGTGTTAAAATAAAACATGCGATACACCTCCATGCGTATATGATCGTACGAAATGACACTGAGGGGAAAGAACACGGTGCCGTGAACGTACAGCGGGCTCTGTCCCTCCGTGGATCGCACAAAGGCCTCCAACTCGCGATAGTACTGGAACCACACTGTGACCGGAAGGGGATAAGGCAAGTGATTCCAGGAACGCGTCAAGGTATTGTGCGTCTCAAAGGGTTTTCCAATGTCTCTGAAATGTGCAAGGTCCTCATGAACCATTCTACGTCGATCGTCCACTGCGAATGAAAAAATAAAAACAGTGTCAGGTCCATAGTCCGTCCTCACCGTAAAGCGATGGGCCGCCAGGAAAGGGTAGTAGACAAAGCTGTTGAATCACAATATCCCTTTGTCCTTCTACGCGTCTAAAGAAGAGTCTGAACTTTTGAATTCGGATCAAGTTATACAATGTGTAAGGGGTGTTGTAAATGAACAGACGATACAGAATAGCTCTGACCTCTCGGGTCGGTTCTACGGGGAGACGCACACGACCATGAATGTACAGGTCTCGATCCCTATACAGAGTCACGAAATTTCTGAGAAAGGTATAATAGCGTTGCCAAACTTCAGGGTCCAAGTCATACGGCAATTCATCCCACAGGTACGACCCCTCGTGATGGCACTGATTAGGTCTATCTTCACTACGATATAGCTCCAACTCTCGATCCAATGTAACTAAACCATCATCCGCACCTGACGGCAACACGAACGGGGTCTCATCATTATCATCTTCCTCGAGTTCCTCGTCGGTTTCCAACACGACCTCAGGCTGAATATCGTCGATCACGCGTCGGCAGTTGCCGCAGGTTAGAACCCGTCTCTCCATCTCCTGGTAGCAACGCCGATGCATGAACACACCGCAGCAAGGAGTGCGTTGACATCGAGTCAGAGAATCAACGTAAATATCTCTCTGACAAATAAAACACACTTGTTGAAGCGACGTTTCTTCGGGTATCTGACCCTGAAGGCGACGACTACGTCTCGGTGGTTCATCTTCGTGTGATCGTGCACGACGACGACGAAGACCTACTCGTCTCGGTTGTTCTTCGGGGGACTGACTTCGAGGGCGGCGGCTGCTGCGCCTAGATTCAGTCGACATGACTAAACTGAAAAATGCCGAATGCGTGCGCCTCGATTTATGTCAATCATGCACCAATCAAACGAAAAAGCCGACATCACGTGTGCAGGGTAGACCCAGGGGATAGGGGGTATCCCCCTACCACGCCCCTCACGGTAGGAGACTGGACCCAGGTCGAGTGCAACCTGGGATCCAGTTTTACAGTAAGTATAAAAAGATCGGCTCGAACCGTTCACGGCACTCTGAGTTTTTTCTTGAACTTGTATCGAGCGCTGAATCATGGCACAGGAGCTGACCGACGAGGAGATGAACCAACAGATGGATCAACATGAAGCAGTGAGTATAACGTGCACCCTATGTAAGAAAGTCATCCTTAAAACCGAAACCTGCGCTCGTACCAAGTGCTGTCGTTACTACGTGCATTACGATTGCTACACCCAGGCACTCGATGATCAGATGAACAAGGGGGTGATCAAAGAGAAGTTGCACTGCCAGATCTGTCACACGTTGTGTATACTAAATGCGTTCGTGGCCACCTTGGACTGACGACATCTTTTTTGTCACGCCTTTGTTCATAGAGTTACTGGGATTGGTTGCCTCCAGAGATACAGACCTACATCCTTCACCTCAGAGAGTCCCAGTCTCTCATCGAGAAACGCGAACGTGAATTGAAGAGAGACCTTTGTAACGAGATACGGGCATTCGCCAAGGTCCAAGAAGAATGGGGACTAGGTGCAATCAAAGTAGTTCTTGAGACATGTCTGCTAGATTATTGTCCCAAAGGAAGGGTTCCAGGAATGGAAAATAAGCACATGGTCGTTTATGGATTCTACACAGACGAACAAAACTTTAAGCGAGCAATGTATTTAGGGAACGGGTTAAATCATGCCTATTGCAGAATACCAGACGTTAAGAGAAATTTATCCTCACCTCCCACAGAATAGCAGTCACTGGGATAGACTACCTCCAGAAATACAGGACTACATAATACGTCTAGCTAGGAATCAAATCCTACTCGAGCGTAGAAGAAACAAAAAGTTACGACGTCTTCTCAAGGAAATAGTAGCCTACGGCAAACTGAAAGAACAATGGGGCATAGGACACATTAAGATAGTTCAATGTCGAGAAGGTCGTCACAGATATATGAAAATATACGGATGTTACATTGACATTGATGATAAACCCCAAAAAACGTATTTATCCGACTCTTACAAAGAGGCTAAGAGACGCTCCCCCATAGAAAAAGGTTTCATCTACCCTGTCTGTGAATACTACACTAAGTACGCTCATAATAGGTGGTTAAGAAAATATCGCCCCCATTCTCTTACAGAGTCACTGGGATAGGCTACCTCCAGAAATACAATGTTATGTGATACACTTGGCAACCTGGCAGCACATACGTGATCGAAGGAACAATAAACTGTTGAGTCGACTTCACAGAAGAATTTTAGATTATGCTGAACTGAAAAGACAATGGGGTTACGGTCACATACAAATGAAACAAAGGAAATGTAAACAAAGATGTAAAATAATGTATGGAAGTAAACCTTATCACATGGCTTTCTATGGTTATTACGTCAACCTCAGTAACAAGAAAAAGAAAGTCTATCTAGGATTTAGTTTTAGAAACGTGTTTTCACGCTTAGAGGGTAAAAAAGCGTCCCTGTTCGGTCCCTTTGAGGATGATTGATTGTTGTAAAAATAAAAAAAGCGATGTTTGTGACATTGTCTCATTTTTGTACTCATGTCTTCACAGAACAGACGGACCCACGACGAAGCCTTCTTCGACGATGACGATGACTGGATCTTTGATCCGGCTCTCGACCAAGTGATGACCCAAACCGGAGGTGGTAGCAATACAAGACCACTCCTAGAATTTGAATTAAGACCCGTAGGCGCTCGACGTAACTGGAGAAACGTCCTCAACAAACAACGATTCGAAGCCACGCTCAGACAACATAGAGATGTCACTCCCAGGGACAATCTAGGCCAAGAATTGACTCATGCCCTTCAACGATCCATTGAGCAACAAATCGCTCAGGATCCTACCCTGACACCCAACTCCACGGTCCATTTCACCATGCAGTCCAGTGCCTTCACGCACGCCTTTCAATCCACCACCTTCACCGTGCGCGAATTCGAAGAAGGGAGTGAAAGACTAGACACTCATCTCCAGTCTCTCGCGGCCAAACTCAACTCCAACGAAGAATTCACCCCCGACGACACATTCACCATGGAAACCACTTTCATACGTACCCCAGGTCGTGGGCGCGGGAACGGAAAACGATACAAACCTAGCTGTGCGGCCGTACGGGGAATCGTCAAACGGTCGCGCGTGACCATCCAAAACAAAGACAATCTATGCTGCGCTCGCGCTATCGTCACCATGAAAGCTCTGGTAGATGCTGACGGGAATTCGCGAGACCAAGATTATCACAATCTCAAACAGGGGCGACCCGTCCAAGAGCGATTGGCCAAAGAACTCCACCGTCTAGCCCACGTCCCCAAAGGACCCTGCGGCATTCCCGAACTGCAGCAGTTTCAGGCCGCGTTACCTGGGTACCAACTCAAGGTCCTTTCCATCGATCCGCCGCACATGCTCATCTACGCGGGACCCGTACCCTCAGACAAGATCATTCGCCTCGTCAAAGAAGACAGTCACTACGACGGATGCAATTCGTTCAGTGGGTTCCTCAACAAATCCTACTTCTGCGACGAATGCAATCGAGGATACGATCACGACGACTTTCAACATCATCCCTGCGACGGTAAATGGTGTACCGCCTGCAAACGAAAAGAGTGTCACGATTTCATCGAAGCCAAACGACCCCTAGCACGCGGCAAGTTTCCTGCACCCACCTCAATCTGCCGATTGTGCCACAGAAAATTCTTCGGAGACCAATGCTACAACTACCACCTGCAACGACGGAGCCTGAACATCCCATCTATCTGCGACACTTACAAAAAGTGTCCAGACTGTTGCCACGTCTACGAGCCAAAGGATAGGAACAGGCGAGGAGGTGACCGTTTTGCCCCCGATCACGTATGCGGATGGGGCGAATGTCTCATCTGCGAAAAGAAGGTCTTTCTACCGACTCACCGATGTTACATCCAACGCATCCCCGAAGACGAAGACGAGCCCAAAAAGAAACGCGTGCCACGCGACGAAGTCAAAGGTCGACCCTTCGAAGAACCCGAACCCGGTGATCCAGACACACACGTCTGGGTGGACAGAGATCCGCCCCTTCAAGTATACTGCGACTACGAAGCCATCACTGACGCCGAAGGGAATCAGACACCCATTCTTCTCTGCTTAGAAGACGATGACGAGGATCAATTCTGCTCCTTCTACGGTCCCACATGCACCGCTGACATGTTCGACCACCTAGAATCCCTCGCCGTCGACGTGGACGGAGACGATCGGGACGTCATCGTCCTCTTCCACAATCTCAAAGGCTACGACGGGATGTTCATCTTACAACACTGTTACGCCACGCATCGAGAAGTCACGGACCAGATCACCGTAGGCACCAAGATACTGTCCCTGAGATCCGACAGACTGACCTTCAAAGATTCACTATGCTTTCTCCCGTTCCCGCTGGCAAACTTTCCCGCCACCTTCGGAATCAACGAACTGTGCAAGGGATTCTTTCCGCACAAATTCAACACCCTAGAAAACCAAGGGTACGAAGGACCCATGCCACCGCGAGACATGTACGATCCCGACGGCATGTCCGCCAAAAAGAAAGCCGAATTCGAACGGTGGTACCAAGAGAAAGTCAACGACAACTACCATTTCGTTCTAAGGCAAGAAATGGAAGCCTACTGCGAGTCGGACGTCAAACTCCTCAGAGCAGGCTGTCAAAAGTTTCGACAAGAATTCAAACAAAAAGCTGACTTCGACCCCATGGAGAAATGCGTCACCATCGCCTCCGCCTGCAACCGATTCTGGCGCAAGAAACTCGTCCCGCCCAACACCATCGCCTCCAGACCACCTCGAAGCTGGCACGGTGCCAGATCCAATCAGTCCGTCAAAGCCCTGAAATGGCTAGCCTGGCAAGAACACTTGTTACAACACACAGACCAAGGCGATCGTATCCGTACCGTACGAAACGGAGGTGAAGTCCGACTAGCCAATCACCTCGTGGACGGGTACGACACCGCCACTCGAACCGTCTACGAATTCCACGGATGTCTATGACACGGGTGTCCTCGCTGTTTCCCGATCAACCGAGACAGATATCCCATCTGCCACACCGATCGCACCCTACAGGAAGTCTACGAGTCCACACTCCGTAAACACGACCTTCTAAGGCACCAAGGCTACCAGCTCCACGTCAAGTGGGAATGCGAGTGGGACCTGGAGGTCAAAACCGACCCAGATCTCCGTTGGTTCCTAGACACGTTCCAAATCGTCGAACCGCTCGAGCCCAGAGAAGCCTTCTTCGGAGGTCGCACGAAAGCCGTCAAACTGCATCACGTGACCAACATGGCCCAAGGAGAAAAAACCAAGTACGTCGACGTGACGTCGCTCTACCCATGGGCCAACAAGGAAGGCGAATACCCCGTAGGACACCCGCAGGTCATCGTCAACCCCCAAGATCAAGACATCCACCGCTACTTCGGTATGGCCAAGGTGGACATACTGCCGCCTCACGAACTATACCACCCCGTTCTACCTTTCAGGCACGGAGGCAAACTCACCTTCCCACTCTGCCGCTCGTGTGTGGAACACGAAATGAACAAACCACTCCTAGAGAAATCGCATCACTGCCCTCACACGGCCGAGCAACGTACACTACGAGGGACCTGGTGCACACCCGAAATCCAGAAAGCCGTTGCCATGGGATACACGCTCAACAAGATCCACGAAGTCCACCATTTTCCACCCGAACAACGGCGCAAAGGACTCTTCGCCGATTACGTGAACACCTGGCTAAAAATCAAACAGGAATCCGCTGGCTACCCTAACTGGTGTAACACCCCGGAAGACAAGGCACGGTACGTGCACCAATACCAACAGAAAGAAGGCATCGCTCTCGATCCGACCATGATCCAGAAAAGTCCCGGACGCAAAGCGACCGCCAAACTCATGCTCAACTCCTTCTGGGGCAAGTTCGGTGAAAATATACACAAACCCACCACCCAAGTCGTCTACAACGCAGCGCAACTCTTTGCCCTCGTTTCCAACCCCTTCAACGACATACGACAAGTCAGAATCGCCAACGACGAAGCGCTAGAGGTCGTACACGCCCAACTCAAAGACAATCAACCCGACAACGGACGAATCAACATCTTCGTCGCCGCTTTCACCACCTGCTGGGCACGTCTCAAATTGTACAGCCACTTGGAACAGTTAAAGCAACAAGTTCTCTACTTTGACACTGACTCCGTCATCTACTCGCACAAACCAGGCCAAGCCGACGTTCCGCTAGGCGACTACCTGGGCGAGATGACCAACGAACTCGACGATGGCGATTTCATCACCGATTTCACTGCCGCTGGACCCAAAAATTACGGATACAGAACCCACCAAGGCAAAGTCTGCTGCAAAGTCAGAGGCTTCTCACTCAATGTACGAGGATCAAGGCAACTCAACTATGACATCATGCGACAAAATCTACTCGACGAACTCACACAACCTCTCGATGAACGACGCAATATCAACGTCGTCAACCCCAACTTCTTCTGGAGAAATCCCGCCACCAAACATCTCAAAGTCATCACACGAACTAAACGATACGGACTCGTCTTCGACAAACGTGTCGTAGACACGAACACTTTCATGTCGTTTCCGTACGGATACACACCAATGTAATTTTTCACTTCCTGTAATCAATAAAAATCAATTGTGAAACTCACTTCCTGTCTCGCACCTTATTTGGGCATGCGCGCGAGCTATGACGTCATTTCCGGTGGGCGCCATGTTTTGCTACCAAAGGGGCCATCTTGGATTTTACATTTTAAGAGAATGTATGGGAAAAGCTTGGTCACGTGGTATCATCCCTGGCTCCTGATTGGTTACGGCCCCTATCAGCGTCTATTACTACTTACAATGTTTAGCAATTTTCATCGATCATTGTGACGTCAACTTTTTATTTGGCATGTTTAATCACTTGAGTTCTATCACATGTACACTAGTGATAATAATAACATTATTCAACCTTGACGTTGTTGCCCACATAGGCGTAAGGCCTGGAACCACCAGCTCTGTTTTTAGGAAACCAGTCTTCGCAATCCCAGTGGAAGTACTCACTTCTCACTTTCATTCCTTTGACCAACTGGCACAGATGGGTGTTGAACTTCAACATCACGAAGGACGAGTCAGTAGGTGGGATAATGGCATTGGTGGCATGCCCATCTGAACGGCAGCAGTACTCGATGTGAGTATTCCTGTCGTATACGCCATCTGGAAGCTGCCCTGTGTACTTGTTGCTGTTCCTAATATTCTCGTCATCCCGCCTGATATATCCTGCTTGGAAACCTTTGTGATGCAAAATAATGAAAAGAAGAGGCTTGTAGAAATTTCGATGCCTCCCATAATTTAATTTTAGTCTCTGGCCGAAAAGTAAATTGGCAGATATATATTATCCTAATCTTAAGTGACTGGCCTGGGGCTTTGGATCGATTGAGGCAAACCCAGAACGGAGGAGAATAGATAAAATAGAATTTTTGAATCGATAGCTATAGTAATCAATATTTACTGATTTATCTTTTTAATTCTGCAACTTGAGCGAAGTGTGAATGGAAATGTTCTCCACCTCCACAGCCAAGTGGTTAGAGCGTAGAGTCGTATCTGTGTCTATGTCACTATATCTCGTAACTACCGTAGGTGAAAGAAGAAAAAAAAAATGAAAATACACTAATCTTTGGGACAAGTGCCTTTGTTCAGAATGCAGTATTGCCTCTTCGGCCATGACATGCCATATGTGGTGTCCCCAATTTCTGTTTTCATACAAAATGTCTGCTCCATGTTGCTCTTCTGAAATTTTCCCGCCTAGTCAAATGGATTTGACCAATGATTCTTTCCCCAAGCATCCTCGGTGTCTAGCGAGAGCTTTGGATAATTTGAACGTCGTCGCTCGTAGTGAATTCAAGTTAAAACCGGAGCAAGAAGTTGCAGTAAAATCTCTTCTAGATGGAAAAGGATACAGCGAAAGCCTCATATAGCAAATGTTTGTTCGTGCCAAAGACTGTGTTAAATGGGGTTGACTAGCCTACACGACTTCTACATTTCGTGGCATTTGTACATTTGCCGTTCTCTGTTCGGTCACTCGACCTTTTTTTTGTAGCTTCACTCGTATTTATGTTTATAATTTTTATAAGTCAAAGGTCTGCATGGTTTCCGCTGTTGTCTGCGTGTCGCTTCGAAGAGTTTGATACCTCTGTAACTTACCATGTGTTTATGCATTGTTTAGGCTCATTTCTAGTGCAAGATATGCTTTTAAGTCTCCACGAATTTGCTTTTGAGGGACAAAATATGAAATTTACCGTGAACATGTTGCTTGCTTGCATTCTATATTGAGACGCCGGGCCCGGCTGTGATTAGAACTGTTTGCAACTACAGTAGGCAGATCCTTATCACGGATATGATATTTGTTCTCGTACTATTTTCTTCGGAGACGCCGTAGCTTTACTTCGAGAAAGCTATACGTCGAGTTGCGCTAGTGGCAACTAAAGACGTACAGAGCATTCTAGAAATACCGGCAACTGATGAGATCCACATGGAGGATCGAAACCATGGTCTTGCCTGAACTAAGTCGAGCAATGGCATATACAACACGCAAAACAGCTTCATTTGAATCATGTGGTGCCAGAACGACCAAAGGAAAATAGATTTTCAAATGAAAGTTTGAAGTAAAGAAGTAAAGTTTACTGCACAAAATCTGCAGATGCTGTTTTTTTGAATGTCTATCTTTGGTTTTCTTTCTCTTTTACAAACCTTTGTGGGAGTTGCTGACATTACGGGGCTTGAAGATTTTCTCACAATGCTCGCTGCTATGAATATTTTTTCACCTCTTCCCGCGTAAAGTCAGTGATGCGGAAAAACGCGCGCCTTATTCTGATTGGTCATTGAACTGACAGCTCTGTTAATCCGATTACCGTAAAACAGTAGGCGGAGGTGCAAAAGAAGCGGCTTTTGTAGCAGGCGTTACCTTGCCCGAATTCTCTTCCTCCTCCATCACCCCGTCCCCTTTATACGCCTGCTACGCAGGCGACTCCCAAATCTACTTCCACAACAATGTGCTGAAAAAAAAAACCAACAACAACAACAACAACATTGTTTATGCACTGGCCATTAATATGAAAACAATTTTGAAATGTGACCTAATACTGGCTGCTTATTTTGAGAGGTTATGATAAATTTCTCTTCAGAGTAAGTACATTGTTTGACTGAGTCTCACGATGTGGTATACTCGTAAATTATTAATTTGGAAAATAAGGTGCTTATATTGAAGGGGAAAGATAAGTCTCACGATGTGGTATACTCGTAAATTATTAATTTGGAAAATAAGGTGCTTATATTGAAGGGGAAAGATATGAGTGTGTTTAGTTATAGACTACCTTAACTAATAGTGTATAGTCTGTCAACAGAAAACAGTTCTTTAAAGCTACTTTTTCATTTGTGCCCAGTGCTAATGTCCAGCGCAGGTACCAGACGTTATACATATAAAGCAGACCTTTTCTAGCATACTCACCGTTCCCCATCTCTCAATGAAGTTGAAGTAAACTTTCTCGTCATAGTTTTGCGGTAAAACACCTACAGCAGCTGCGAAGTCATCTGACACTGGAAAATTCCCAATGGGAGCCAAGTCCAGCTGATATCGTGCACGACCTCGATTGCACACATTCTTCTCTTCATAAAATACATTGTGGTATTTCTCAGTTTCCTTTTTCCTCTGCTCAAGCCCTACAGCATCGAGAAAACAAGAAGACACAATATTGCTACTGAGAGACCAAGTTTGACTTAGTTTAAAATGTCCATTCACTTTATATTTCTCCTATCACTGTTAAAGCAGAGAATGTAACATCTCATCTTGGTGACACCCAACCCACTGTTCCACCCACTTAAACCGAGCTGAGCATGTGGCATATATATTAACCAAAATCATTTAAAGGTGAATATCACTGACATATGCTCACAAGTTTTCATTTGTTTACAGCATTCAGCTTTCAGTTACCTATGGTTAATCCATCTAATATCAACATTGTTTCTCTTACTTGAACTCATAGTGAAGGCGACATTCCACAATGCTGCATCGTAAACACCTGCAGAAAGGAAAAGAAAAATATAATAATAAAACTGTTAGTTATTCTCAACTCGCACGTTTCTTGCAAAAGATTGGAGTTTACCGCTTGATTAAGTTTGAACTCAGATTTTAAAATACATGACTTCATTTTACACACGATCTGAAAAAAGCGATTGACACAGTTTGCTTGGTTTGTGCATTTCCAGAAACGCGCTTTTTTCAGCTGCGCTCATGAAGAATTACGCCCGATTCGCTAGGGTAAAACTGTTTTCCGTGACATTCACAAGGTTATTTTGAGTAATTTAATCAAACCCACATTGCAATTGGGAACAAAAAAATAACTAGGGGCAAAAGAAAAATGCGAAAATGTTTTGAAAAACATCATTTTATCATTAACAAGTAGCAAAAAGAAAATTAGACATGAGATGATATTGAATCACTTTGCTGACAATATGTCAGTTACACTCACCTGTCACCTCTACATCAAGATTGAGTTTCTCTTGATAACTTTTGGAGCTCGAGAATACCTCTTTCTTATTGGTTGTCACGCAGGATTCATGTGGTGCAGAGCTGACCTGATCTGGAACGACGTACTTCCTGTCGACAGATACTTTGTTGTTATTCCAGGTTAGCTTGAAGACCTTTCTAGTGAAGAGCAGACCGAGATCAACACCACCGTTTGACAAATCACCGCCCTTGGGATTTCCCTCCAGAAGATTATAACCGACACCCACAAAGTGAACACCTTTTGGTGGATCCTGGAATGCCTGTGTAACAACTGCTACGCCAAGAATGAGGAAAACGAAAAGATGCATTGTGGCCCTGTTCTTTTTCCTCCGATGCCTGCCGGAAGAAATTTATAATGAATCAACTCTCGAAATACATACGTCTTCCAGGTACTGCTGAGAAATTTGCGACACCTGCAAGCGGAAAGACTTCTGCCCCTTTCAGGTTTCTCTAGCGAATCTAGTTCAAAAACTAACCCTTATTATTGCTAGTGACGAAGAGAGTAATGAAAACGAAATTCAGTAGATAATTGAACTTTTAAATGCTTTCATATAGAATTATAACAATGTGAAAAACCAAGACAAAAGTGAAAGAAAAAACATTGTTAATGAACGAGGATCTGTTCAACATAACAAAGATAGGTAAGCAGAGAAGTAGAAAGGATTTCTCAAGACAAAAATGTTGAAACCAATTCTTACCTTGTTTGTCTCTGTTACTTAGCCAGGTTAACTGTGACACGCCAAGGAATTGCTGAAGAGTATTTATGCCAGTTTGTATCAATGTTGATACAAATAAAAATGGAGTCAGTGCAAATACTGCATGGAAACCTCAACAGATTATTTAGTTAGCTGGTCATGGGATAATGTGTTATACTATGACTATTCTTGTTTAAGAAATAGAATTAATTGGTCAACCATGGAAAAAAACCAATTTTGAGGTCTTCCATTATGTCGCCGGTTTGTTTTGCGATGATTTTTAATCAACAACTTGTCAGTGTTTAACAGCTGTTCAGCTTGCAGTGAGAGAAGTCTTGAACAAGACATTATTGCTGTTAGTTTTTTTAAACTTTAATTCAACAGTGGCTAACAAATACTTAAGTACTCATTTTAAAATGGATAAAGGTAGCTTGCAGACAATTTCCTTGTAAAATAAATTCATATTTGGTTTATTGTTCAGTTTCGAAAAGATTCCTTTCTATTATTGGTTTTCACGAGAAAGTGGCCAAGAAATGTACAAAACCAGCAACAACAAAACAAAACTAGAGGTTAAAATTTCTTTGTATGAACATGCTTTTAATGATAAATAAATCTGTCATCGTTTTGTGTTTCTCAATTTTTTTTTTATCATTACAATTATTTCATTAGTTGCGAAATAACGAATGTTGGAATTAAAATGGGTGTTTTTCATCGCAGACCGACCTTGTGGGAAGGGAACAGATAAATAGCTGACCGTGATAAATACGCGGTGTGATTGGTGAGAAAGTCTTACGTTATTGGTAGTTTGACCGAGAAAAAGTTAATCGTTTCCACCAAAATAATAAAATTTGTCGCAGATTGGATATGAAGTCTGCCGATTTAAATCACAAAATTCTAAGCTTATTCGTCCGCTTATTCGTTGGAAACACGCTTAACAGTTACCGCCAACTACTTTTAATTAATTTCTTCGCCAAATTGTCACATTTACAGGAAAAAGAAAATACAGACGTAGGTCGGTTATTATTAGTAGTATTCAGAGAGTAAGTGTTAACTTGCGAAACAATGGCGACTGCCAAAAGGTAAAAGGCAGATGAATAAAGTGACTGCTCTCTCAGACTTCATCAGCGGCTTAATCACAAAGTTTTGATTTTCGCCGATTGAATGACTGAGAAAAAGGTGCCATGTCCCTGATGTTTTTTTTTGTTTTGTTTTTTTTTTTAAGGTTCTTTTTCGTATTTCTAAAGCCGGTGAGCCGAGTAACGATAGAGAGCAAGAAGCTAAGTGAGAAGGCCAAAGACTCCTATTTCTAGATAAGCGTATCGAATATTACTTTTCTGTTCCTAAGCCAACACTAAGAGGTGAATAACATTAACAGAGCTTCTTAAAAGATCATAGAAACTTATTTCAGACCTTTCTTCACAGTTTGCGTCTATCTATGTTTGTGTAAATTAGCTCTAAATGGTTCACCATACATCTCATGACAATTTTAAGCTAGAATCCTTCGCGAAGGGTGAAGTTAACTGCTCATCTGACACTTCGATTTCAGAGTTCATTTTGCACATTCAAGAACTATTTTAGGGTACACTGGAATAAAATTAACAATATACGAATAGTGATTTTGATTCATCTGACCTTTTTTACAATCTGAAATTAAATCGGTTTTCTGAATTTGCACCAAGCTGTTGTCGCGTTCTACTAAAGAATCCGTTGAACTAATTATAATGCCAACAGGCCTAGGGTCCGTTTTCATGAAAAACAAAGGGTGCTACTGAAAGTCTAGTATGTACAGTCTCAGCTACTTGGCAGTCGATGCAATGGGAGAAAATGCGCAAAAGTTTTGTATTGCTTCCGTATATTTAAAAAGTTTTAATGGCCAGCAGTAAGTTACGCATCTGCTGTGTTCATTAGTCGGCTTAATTATCTTATAAAACGAAATTATCGGTGTCGGAAATTTTTGTGTGTGTGTGCGATAAGGGTTCGAAAAACTCGATGAGGCAAAAAGAAAAAATAAATAAATAGATAAATAAAAGAAGTGGATAGTTTTTCTTTTAAGAACTCTTTAACAAGTTTTCTAAGATAGTGATATTTAAGCGGGAAAACACTGTCTTTCCAAAGTCATAACATGCACGTGCACTTGAGATCTTGCACGCCCAGAAAGGAAAAGTGCTCTTCGAACTGAAACGGTACAATCCCGATACTTCCAGACTATTATAGGCTTCGCAAAGACACCTTATAGAGCACCATTGTAAAGACACAGAACAGGCGGGGATAGCTTTATGTAAAACGGATCTAAATAATATAAAGAAGCCTGTTCGCTCCCGATCACAACATTTATTGTTACTATATTAAAGCGAGATTTAGCTTCCCATTTTGTCTTTCGTATTGTTGATCGGTCTCATCCCAACTTGCAAACCTTTGGAAATTTAAGAAATTCCTGAGTTTCTCAGAAAACGCCATCTATATAACTGCAGTAAGCTGTGCATGTCCGTGTCTATCGTAATAGATTATGGCCAACAGAACTTTAGAAAAAAAAAATATTAAAACGAAGCATGCAGCAAAATCGTTAGTCATTTCTGGATAATGCTAAATCTACTCTGTTTCGAATAACACCAGGTCACTAAAGAAAGAAGTAAAGATAAATGGCGCAAAACCATCTTGAGACAAATGCGGCTTTCTTCAAAATGGCCATTAACGAGAAGTGGAAATGTAAGAGATAGCAGTACACTACCGCGTTTCTTTTCTTGGCTGCTATTGTTCTCATTTTGTTATTCTGTTGCTCATTTTCGGGAATTCGAAAGCCTGTGACGAAGTCGGTTTACAACAGGATACTAATTCAAAGTAAGCATAACTAAGTTCTGCATAGCTTAATTTTAGAATAACAGTGAAGTTGTTGTTGTTGTTGTTGTTGTTGTTGTTTAAATAAAGAAACCACACTTGATTCACAAATGTAAGCTATTACAGCAGCCAGTTTAGAAGTACTACTGCATTACTTTCTATTCATCGAATAAGTTAAGAACGTTGGTTAAAATATTGGTATTTTCTTCTCGATTGGCTTCTGGCAAATATGACAGATTCTTAGCTGCTCTGCACAGCTGTGACAGGTGCCATGGCCACAAAGGAAAATGATATTCTTCTTCCGTTCGACACAAATGCAGCACACGATGGATTCCTCCATCTTTCGCAGCTTTCCTTCCATTAACTGATATTTTGTTACCAGAGACTTGCTGTTGATTCCAATTATTGGTGTACCATCTGGAGGTTTAAGAGCACTTGTTAATGACTTGGGTAATAAAACCATTAAAAAAAAAAAAAACATTCAACACCTTGAGGCAAAGACTACAAAGCCATTAATATTGTCAGCAATGCGTAATGGATAACTGGGGTTTTGCAATGCTCAAAATGTTGCGTTATTAGTAATGCTAATAGGACGGAGTGGAGTCCAATTCGGTCTTTAATCATACGACTGATAACAAAATCGGACGACCGCGCAGCGGAATGTCCGATTTGTTTATTACGAGTATGATTACAGACTGAATTGGACGACATGAAGTCTCATTATCAGTTACTAATTACGCAATTTTTTAATATTGCAATTTTTTTGCCATCATGAAAATTACAATTTTCGAGAAAAGAAGAATAGCCAAGTTATGAAAGAAAGATGAAATTTGAATTAAAAGTCTGACAAAGGAGGAATTGACCACTAAACTACAACTTTGAATGTGATTGGTTGATTTAAACTACAATTTTGAATGTGATAGCTCTGTGATACCGGTGATGGCGGGTTACTTTTTACCAGCAGCACAGTGTTATGTAGCAACAGCACCGTCAAATTTAATTCATTTGTTCCCAAAACGATGTAAATTTGTTTTGAAAACCACTCGTTGACTAGGAGCACAGTAAATGGTCTTACTGTTAGTGCAATTATCACCAAGAACGTCAATAAATGTCACTCGATACTGATCAAAGAAGGCCCTTAAACGCTCAGATCCAGTTCATGACCTTGCTGGTCAGGCAACGCCCTGGTCTTAGAAAGTCTTCCTCGAGAATGCATTGTATTAAAGAATCCCTGCATATTACCTCTCATTCCTTTTCCAGTAATAGCAGTTTTGCATTCCAAACATCGCTTTAATCGAGGCGCACATTCTGCAAAGTTAACAGATTGACACTAAAAGTCATTTTGATTCACAAAAAGAAAAAAAACGAGGAGCAGTTATTTACGACATGTTGTAAACAACAACAACAATAGCATTGACAAGTCACCTATACACACTACAGTGTGGCCGCAGGGTTTAAATGCAACGACAGCCTTATTCTCCTCGCATATCTGACATTGTGGTTTTTGTTCATTACAGGACAGCAGATTTTCACTTTCTATAATTTCTTTTGCTTGATCCATATGTTCCTCGTTGCCATCAGCCTCTGTTTCCAGACCTTGACCTAAGCTCTGGTCATTTTCTGCGACTTCGTTATCCACAACCATTGCGACATCTTCATTGGTGCTATTGTTTAGTACTTCTGTGTCCGAAAGTTCTTCTTGCACTTGATTAGTCACTTCCAGGACGATATTTTCCTTTATATAAAAACAAATGAAGTTTGAAAATATTTATTTGCCCCTGATTATTTTTCAAACTACCCTATTTGTAGTAATAGATGTCCAACAGTAGCAATTAAATTAGACATGACGATAGATGTGAATGCAGCCATAACACTACTGGAAAAAAAGACCTGAAAAAATTTTCAGGCTTTGAACGGGATTTGAAACCACGACGTTTGCGACCCCGGTGTAAGGCTCTCCCAACTGAGCTATCAAAGCCACATGAGAGCGGTCGTGTGTGGGTTGGCTCTTTATGTTCAGTGGACGTAATACTCTGCTCAAGTATGTAAATTCCATAGTAATAGATCAGACAGATAAGTTGTTTTCTTAACGTCAATGATCCGCCCAGCATCAACATTTGAGACGCGGATTAAATTCAGACCGAAACTGGACTGGCTTGTTTCCTCTTTGAACTGCAAAGCTATATTATATATGACAAGGAAACTCCTAAAAAACTTACGAACGTGTCTTATTTCATGAATCAACCTGCTATTACATGTCACACTACACTGCCGTGTCATCTCTTTTTCGGTCTTACTTGGTACGAGGGCTCTCCATCCATAGAATTTTCCACGCTATTAACTTCCTCGTCCATTGCCACATTTACAGCACTTCCATCTTCTTCCTCCTCCTGCTTTTCCTGCTCTTCTGTAGCCTGAACAGGTTGATCTTGGACAGTGATGTCGCCGCAGTCCTCATTTACATCCTCTTGCCTATTATAAGCTTCACTTGTACTTGGCCTGTTACTTTCCAAATCTCTTTGGGTCCCTTCTGCCTTTTGAGCTAAGCTACTACTATTCACTACTTGTCTGTTTGAGGATTGGTTTGCAGCCCCAAAGCTTGGAACTTTCCTAATCTGCGAACTCCTGATATTAAAATAAATAAATAAATAAATAAATAAATAAAAATAGAAATATATTGACTTGACTTAGCGGACATAAAAGCATTTTACTAATGCATAGTGATAACGATACTCGAAAATGGGCAAATGACTTCACAAAGACACACTGTTGTTTCTAGTACCCGCCAGATGCCGCAATCTCGCGAATGAGATGTTCAACTTCTGATCCTTGACATCTATGAAGCGGGGTTTCGCCTCTCCCATTCACCTTGAACACATCAGCTCCGTAACTTAACAAGCAGCGTGAAACAGCTGCGTAGGAACGACTGTCTCCGTGAACTCGTAACAGGAACTGAAGACTAGGCTGAAGCAGGAAGAGAAATTGACGTGATTAAAACATTGCTATATAATATTTCCGGTCAATAATAGATACATTCATTGCTGGTAAGTACATAGATATTGAAACATCGACATTGTAAACTCGTAATACACTAGCTGAGCACCGCGATCATTTAGTATTCGACTTTAGGCGGAGTCAATACAAATTTCGCCAAATCGCGAAATTGTGTCTCGAAAATACTCTAAACAGTATTTTAAAAACCTGAAACAAATGTGTAAACTACCAATAAAACCTGATTAAACATAATGGTCACTGATTAAACTTACGGGTGTACAATTAAAGTTCAGTACCGTACATTTTTCCACACAGAGCATGTTACCAAAATTACCAGTTAAACTATATTTTTCCAGCTATGTTCGAGTATGAAAGTGAAGAATGATCATCGCAGTAAATTTTCCAATTAAAGCAATAGGAAAGAAGAAGCCTGAAAAAGAAATCAGGGCTTCAACGGGATTCGAACCCGTGACCTCCGCGATACCGGTGCGATGCTCTACCAGCTGAGCTATGAAGCCACACATTGGGAGCGAGGTCACACATTGGGAGCGATTTTTTTTTCAGGCTTCTTCTTTCCTATTGCTTAAATTGGAAAATTTACTGCGATGATCATTCTTCACTTTCATCTACAACCACAGTTCAAATTAGAATTATTTCATATATACTTCACATCATTATGTTCGAGTCTCTTAATTAGATGACATCGGATGGTTCTTTGATAAATATAACTCTATAGCGCTCTATATTTACCATTTCACTCATTAGATCTGTTCCTAGCAAGGACTCTTTAGCCAGGGCAATGTGCAATGCTGTATCTCCGTCCTTGTCGACAGAATTTACATCTGCTCCGTGATCCAGAAGAATTTCAACCATGACCGGGTAACCTTCATTGGTGGCCACATGAAGTGCTGATTGATTTGCAACTGTAAGCGCATTGACATCACAGCGAGGCTTTCAAACAAAAAAACATTTGTAATGGCTAGACTTAATTAAAGTCCCGTGCACACACCGACTATGGGAAGCACTGTGGCCTTATGGTTAGTGCGCTCTTCCCTAGATCGAGCGGTTCGGGTTCGAGCCCTGGCCGGGGACATTGTGTTGTGTTGTTGGGCCAAACACTTTACTCTCACAGTGCCGCTCTCCACCCAGGTGTATAAATGGGTACCAGCGACCTATAATGCTGGGGGTAACCCTGCGATGGACTAGCATACCATCCAGGGGGGAGTAAAAATACCCCTAGTCGCTTCATGCTACAGAAACCGGGATACGCTCCGGCCTGATGGGCTATTTGGCTCGTATGCAGACTTTTTGCACACACCGACAGACGAATTATTTTTTTGAAACTTAAATACCTCATCAAAGCAAAAGAAAAAAGGTTTAGTCATAACCATTATGTTACGAAAAATTGTCTAAGTCAAGTTTTAGAACCGGGAGTCATTCAGCCGTGACCAATTTGTATAAGAACATTCCAGAACATTCTAATCGTTATGTAATTACTCAGATTAGAAACTGTGTCGAACTACTTAAGCCTCCTGTATATTAGAGCGACAGTTTCTTCTGTAAAAGAGATTGATGCAAAATTGAAGAAGCTTAGTGCTGTAAATTCGTGAAGTTGCCTTACGGAAATAAATTAGGTTATTGCTGTTACCAGCGATCCTGAGTTTTTTCTGGAAACAACCCTGCTCTACAACGATACTCGTAACACATTATTTAACAGAAGAAGAAATACATACATGTACTATGTGAAGAGGGTTGACAACATAAAAATAAACGGCATTTAATACAAGCATAGGCGGTTGCGCTTTAGAATATCTGAAATATCATAATTATAATTTCGTAGGGGAGACAAAAACAGCAAAAAAATTTACTCATTTCGTAGCTTGCTATTTTCTCCCTTTTTTTTGCCAAGTATAATTTACATATACTCAAGTATAACAACGAGAAAGTTTACCTGCTTCAGGAGGATTTTGGCTATTTCACGGTGGTCATTGATTGCTGCAATATGAAGGGTTGTAAACCCGTCACTTTTTGCAACATTCAAGATATCGCCGGCCTTTGCAAGAAGCTTTTCCACAGCTCTGTTAAGTTGAACACAGAACAAGTTTATTCCTCAAAAAGGCCATAATAAGGCTGATAGCAACTGAAATAATTAATCAAGCGATAAAATTATTATATTTTGCGATGTTTAAGTTGGTTCACACTAATTATTACATATTCGAGTAAGTGACAATAAATACTCTATCAAATTCACACCTAAATAATAGCCCTAATCTATTTCTTGTATGAACGCCCTTAACTTCGATCATGATCCTTTGTTTTTGTTGTTGCTGTTGTTGTTGTTTTGTTTGTAGTGACAACGTACTAGAGCAATATTCCCGAACCTACCGCTTATTTCCTTTCAGAATGGCGTACTGAAGATAATTGAATCCTCCTCTATTGGAAACTGTCAGGGAGAACCTCGCGTTATCTAACAGCATATCAAACATGCTATGCTTCTGACCAGAGATGGCGTCATGAAGGGGGGTGTCACCAGCTTCATCCTAAAAGCAATCCACGCGTATTATTATGGAGCTCTTGGTATTATTTCAAAATCATTAAACGCTTATCCGTGCTCAATTAAAACCGAGAACTGTTTGTAGATTAGCATTAAGTCAGATCATTTTCTTATTATCTTATGTTACAAGAGGGGTTTACTTAAAATAGCGCCATATGACCATGAAGAAGCTGGCTTGGCAGAAATGCGATAAATTCGTATCCCTTTGTCATTGACACGAGCTATTTAAGCCCGGTATTGTGTGTTACTTAGCCGAAGAATTTAGGAAGCTGGACAGAAGCAATTCAACAAAAATCGTTCTAACTTCTCCCATTTAAAGTTGTGCTCAAAAATCGGACGCTCCACCTGATACTGGACAATGGACGACTCGAGAAGACTACTAATGTTTCTTTGAATACAATTGGGGATGCTTGACTTCTTAGTAAAACTCAGTGGTCACGTTAAACAAACCTGTAGATTAACATTACACTCAGAGCACTGTGTAAGTATCCGTACAGCCATTTCATTATCTCTTTTCACAGCCAAATGTAACGGTGTACTTCTGTTACTGCTGTGCTGCACATTTGGGTCGAAACCTTTCTCCAATAAAAGCTTCACTGCTTCACCACTCCGGTCCCTGAAGTCAACAGACAGCTATCGATAACTTACACGAGGTCAGAAGCCTAACAACCAGTAACTAACTGAGGTGAGTGACGACCCAAAGTAAAGTAAAGAAAAAGAAATGCAACTTTAAAGCAGGTATTGGGCTTTCCATATTTTCCCCTTACACCCCCTCAAGGGGCCCTTGGTCAGGCGTTTTGTTTTGTTTCGTTTTGTTTCGTTTTCCACTACACAACACAAGGATTATGGCTGCAGGCCGGACTTATGCACCAGCCTCCTGACAAAACATGCGCCTGCTTCAGGAGTCTTATAACAAATAAAAATATGTTTACTTGAGTCAACTTAAGTCGTATACCTACTGATGTATTACATAAACTCACGCATAAGTGGAGTGGTGCATAGCTGTGTATCCCTGACTGTCCTGCGTGACGAAGACACAATAGCATAACAGTTAAGTATTATTACAAAGAAAGTAAAAGAAACACTACACGTGATTTTTGGTAAACACCATGTTTGGAACACGTTCGATCTCAGTCTTTTCTTTTACTCTTATACACCACGACATCCTGCAAGACTACTCACTGAAGCTGGGGATACGTAAATGTGAGGCGCTAATAGTGCATTTATATAGAGCGGGTTTACGAAAGCTGTTTTTACGATAACTGCAGACATTCGCACGCCTTCATTGGCTAATTTTCATTTTCAATAGGCGAACACATGAATTTATAATTTATGCTATGTGTCAACAAGCGCGAGCGGACAATTTGACAATTTGTTATCGTAAAAAACAAATTGAAGTCAGTTTTTCATGCGTCTGTCCTGTTATTCATAATGAATTTCGTCATAACGTTGTCAAGGTAGTCTGCAGATCCACTCGGCGATCCACAGTTACTTTGACAATGTTATGATGAAATTCATCATCAATAACAGACGCATGAAAAACTGGCGTCAATTTGTTCATAACATACGGAATTCTTACACAATTCGGGGGGGGGGGGGGGGGTGCTGCCTGGTACCTTAAGGTTTCAGCACCAATAGGGCATGTCTACAAAATGTTAAAATTTGACAATTGGAACCTAATTCTCATCCATTATCGGAGGAATGAACTGGTAAGGAGTGCAATTAGGCAATTACACAATCAACGTTACTCTTTGCAAGTTAAGAGCGGCGCATATTAACATTAAAGTTTAAGGCAGTTGATTTATGTTATGTCGTGGAACTTATGCATCATGTGTTTGTTTGCGATGTAAAATTTTTGTATAATAATATAATATCAATTTCAATTAATTACCAGTACATTCCTGTTGGCACCTCTGTCTAGTAACTCTCTTATAATATCACAGTGTCCCTCGTGACAAGCTAAATGAAGGGCTGTATGACCACCCTCTATTTCATCGATCTGCCGAGTTAAAGAAAAAGGAAAAAGCAACAATATGCTTTTGGGATCCTATTCTATGCTGCTATTAAAAACAATTAATTATGACACAAAGCATGAACAGTATGTTTCACAGTGAAGATCGAGGCTGGCACTAACTTTGAACGCTTGTTGCTTATCTCTCCTCTTTCTGATCATTCAATACGGACAGTTAAAAATCATCCAAAGGTTCTTATATTCCATGCGACCTTCAACTGTAAATCCATTACCGACCAGTGACGTTATTTAAAACCACGTGAAGCCTCATAGAGATGATAAGAGAATAGTTACTAAACAAATGAAAAATGTAGCACATACATCGACGTCCTATATTGAACACAAAACGGTGTTACTAAACCATTTAACAAATATACCACTTCTGGTTGATCATCAAGGATCTCTTTGACTCTTGATAGTTGGTTTGTTTTAGCAGCGTTCACGAGATTTGAATTTCCTTGTTCACTGGCGTGTCGCAGAAGAAAATCTCTGAAAAGACTGAAAAATCCTGTTGAAAAAAAAAAGCATCAATAGCAGGATATGGTTAACTTATGAAAAGAAACGCTACGTTATGTTTTGAAATGCAGTTTTCTCACCCAATGGATCTTCGTTGCTTTCATCACTACTGCTCTGACTGGGTTCTGGTTCAGTGACGTATGTCACAGCAGCTGGATTGAGCATCCATTTGTCACCTTCCACTAACGTTAGGATATCACCGTTACCATCAACCTCAAGTACCTTACCGGTACGACCAAGGATCTGCATATGGGAGATCTAAATAGCTCAAAAATGCATTTGAATGGAAAGAAGGTGAATTGCCATTTCGGTTATTCATGTTTACATCAAAAGCTAATCACTACTGTTTTACACTAGTAGCTAATAGTGCTTTAGAGGGCCACTGGTTTGTTAGTATTTTTATACTATTTTAGTGCTACCCTCTTTACTTACTTACTTACTTACTTACTATTTAGATTAACTCAGTTGTATATAAATCGGGCTGAACAGTCAAAAAACGAACAAACAATAAGAGTAGGAACGTACTGAAATCATTGCTTCGTTCCAGCCACCATGCCCCTCTTGGAGTTTTTTAACAACCTTTTTGTCACTTTTGACTGCGACCTCATCACCACGCTTAAATTGTTGTATCTGTGTTAAAATATAGACAGAACCAGCGTTTGTAAAATGTTCGTGTAAAGATTATTTTCTCACCTACAAGCATCGTAAAATAAAGCGCTGTTTGCGCATTGCGTCTGTCCATCAATGGCTAGGAGGAAATTCAGAAATTTCCGAGAGCGCAACCTCGCCAAAAACCAACAACTCGTGAACATCCTGCACTTTTAGGTGAAAGACGTGTGGTGGAAATAAAAAATATCAGCAACAGCAACAACAACAAGAGAAGGGGAACGCAAACCTCCCCCCTTCAGCCCAAATCAGTTTCAAATGGCTGGCAAACTGTTTTATCGGTTAGATTTAGTTTTAAACATAGTTGGTGGCTATCAATCATGTTAAAAATTAGAATGGGTTAACTTTACTTTACCTTTGTTAACGCCGCTGGATTGTAACGCCATCTTCTGTCACGATACTCGACAACAACATCTCCATTAGCGGTGAAACCTTGTACAACGCCAACTTTACCGATAAACTACGTATTGGCAGATATAAAATATGAGAAAAGCTTTCCTAACAAAAATAATCTCATCACGATGTGTTGACCAGTTCTTATGTAACGAGAGCAAACAAAGGGTTAAAAAAAGGGCTAAAAGCAAAAACAACAACAACAACAAAAATAATATGAATCCCTGGGAGAAAAAAAAAAAGACAATCACTTATTTAACTGTTTATTATTTTTATTTTTCAGGGAAATATGAGCAAAAGCTTAGACCAATGTCGGAATGCTGTAAAACAGAGTCTACAGAGAGCGCTTTAATTGTACTAAAAGCATTAAATCTCAGAGACTTAAGAGCAGATAGGAAGAAATAAGCTGCTGATTTCATACTCCGTAGTGATAATAAGAGTGCTACAGTTGGAACATCAATGTTCGGAAAATTACAGAACTCAATTTGGGACCACCATGTTCTTTTAAGGCACAAAAACAAAACAAAGACGTTTCCAACGGACCTTCTCCATGTCTGCGTTCCAACCTCCATGGCCAATGGATAACTCCTGAAGCTCTTCTGTGGTCACCTGCTGGACACAGACATTGTCACCAGTTGTAAATCCGCTTTGAGACTTCTTGAACTGAACTATCAGAGGAGGCAGGTGATCTCTGTAATAACATCCTCCAACGGCTGGCACAGTACACTTGACATCAACCTTAAATGAAAAATTAAATCGTGTCTTCATGCCGCTACTGACGAACGGAATACTTTTTTACATACAGGTTTCATGTCGTTGTTTTGATTCAACAAAACTCAAATTTTTAATTGGATCCTGGACCGCTAACCTTTTCTTGATAGAAAAGCTGTCCTCGCAGTAACTTTGAAAAACAGCTTTGTCTTAAAAGATGTATCTCCGTGAGTACATATATATATACATCCTTTTTTTACACTGTGTCTATATAACTGCAAAATATAAAGGATCCATCGTTTGGTTCCGGGAATTAGGTCCGGTAATGCAAAGTTCCGAGGTAATCACTAAGAGATTAACACTAAATCATACCACAAATTTAGTTTAAAATGTTATCTCCGATAAAAAAAATGAAAACAGCAAAAAAAAAAAAAAAAAAAAAATAATAATAATAAAATAAATAAATAAATAAATAATATATAACAAACGCACTTTTCCATCTGTTCCAAGTCTGTAAATGTTCCCTTTTGGTCCATTCTTCCAAGCCACACGAACAGCATCATTCAAGGTGTCGTCACTCCATCCCGTGATCTCAGTAACTTCGCCCTCCATTTCTGAGCCTCTATCTGATTCTTTCCACTCCCAGTCTGGCCCCCTGACCACCTTGGCGCCCTTAAACATTCCACGGGCTTCAAGTTTAAGGGATCCTTGCCTTGCTCCAACGTCTACACTATTAAATTGCCCCAAGCATATATTTAACTGAGCTTGACTTTCAGTGTGGTAAGCGAAAGTCACTGCTATAAGTCGACCCTGATAATTCAAGCTGCCTTTCAATTCTAATGTAAAAGAAACCGTTACCTTAAAACAATATGTGCCTTGGTAGTCGGTACTGTACCCAAGTTGTGATGTCGACTCGTTCTTCTTATAATTAGCACTGGGTTCTAAAAGGACTGATAGGCCTTGAGGGACAGGGATAGGGGTGAACTAAATCATCAAAATAAGAACTCACCCTCTCCTATCCGAGATAACACAATTGATTTGCTACGTGAAATAATCACTCTAACTACAACAGAGATTCTTTTGCTGATTTCTTAACTGACTTCTATGGATGTTTATATATCCCTAACCTCGAAGTTAGCCTTGCACAGTTAAAGTAATTATTTTTATCATCTTGACAACTTACCCTTTCGCACGACTCTTGTCAATACGTTCAAAACGATGAGTGGTATCATGGATATCTGTCATGTAACACGTAGTACAGAGATCATAGTTTGCGCAGTTTAAACAGCGCCAGCGCAAACCAACAACAGGATCTTGATTGCAGCCATCGCAACGGACATAAACGTGCCTTACCCCTAGAACAGAAGGCAAATTTAATTATTTGATGACCTTATTATGAGTGCAGAATGAGGAAAATCCCGGCAATAAAAGATTTTGCTGTGGCATATAGCTTGGTTTTAGTTTGTGAGACGTTCAGTATGCACATTTTACGAGGAATTTGTTGGTTCTGGTGGTCCACGTGTGAACATTGAGGTCTTTTTCATCGCTGGCCACAGTTTCACAAACAACACGGAACAACAACAGCATTTATTACCCTGGCAGTGACGCATGGGTTTAAATTTCGGCTCTATCTTTTTTTTTCTGTCCTCGTTCAGTCACAAATCGCCGTCTGGTTTCTAAGGCGCATGCGTCGCCTGTGTAGGCGCACAGCACAATGAATTTTACAGACGTAACTAGAAGTTGTCGTCGTGAAACGTTAGCACGGATTCCATGATTTCTAGGGCGATGAAATCACATACAAACGAACACACCGTTCGCGGTAGACCGACACTAAAGGACATTAAGCGTTTTCGGAACGGGTCGGTCTGTAAGCCTTACGAGAGATCAATTTATGAGCGAACATTTTGAGTGAATTTATCAAGAAACATGTTATACCAAAGGAGCTATCAACCGGGGCTACCAACTCTTCAACTTGATAAAAAGCATCTTCAGAAGCGTCATCGTATTTTTAGATGTGATCGTGAACCAAGTAGAATCCCAGCAGGAACTCAAGAACGTCTGAGCAACAAGAGCAGAAAGGTTAGAGCATTTGTTTACGAATGTATGTGTTCGAGTGCACCTAAGTAAAACGCTCTGAGAAACTTCTAAAGTATAATAAAGTTAAAATCTCGAACTAAACGATATTCTCTCGTTATTTTTTTGTAAGAGAGTTATGTGTCTTTACAAGAATGAAACCTATGTAGCGACTTATTTTACATTTAAGCTGAAAGAAACTAATGTATGTTGACCCCAGCAAAACAATTCTTGGCTTGCACTGTCACGCAATCATGACGCAATAAAAAAAAATTATTCGAAAACCATTTAGTGGATAAAGTCAAGAAACTGTGATGTTATAGGAGATTAATAAAGATGACACTCCTCTAATTTTTTAAGTCTGTGCGTTTTCCCAAACCTCAGATATTCGTCGAAATATTTTGCACCAATTTACAGAGCCCAGTATGATGCCGCAATGTTGGTGTACCTCCGCGGTACACCAAAATTGCCGCCGGAAAATCGTGTAAACATGTGGAACTTACTTTGGCTATCTCTAATTATCTGTACTGAACAAACAAGCATTTACATAAGCACTTCTGAATGGGCTAAAAATCACGAGATAAGTATATGTTTTTCGACAAAAGCATTCGTAGCTTTATGTCACGCACCGCCATAACTCTGAAATCCAAAATGTCTCGCTTGCTTGAGAAACGCAAAAACAATAACAACAACAACAACGACCAAGGCTAAGGAAAATAGACTGAAACGTTTATAGGCTGATATAAAGACTTTACTCATCTCACGTCTTAAAGGCCTGCAAACGAGTAATAAGCTATTAATCGATTCCAAGAAATTCAATCCATAGTAGAATAGCTTGAGCACATCGATTCGATTGAATTTCGTACTAGGCTCGATTTGTGCCGCTTTCTCGAGTCCGGTTACAACTTCAAATGCAAAATATTTAGCTCAATTGCAATATAGCTAGTGCTTCTCAGTATAACGATTGCCTAGGTACACGCAGCAAGGCGTCTAGTGAGCGTCAATAGGCTAAAAAAATGTGTATAATATATGCACGTTTACTCTTCACTTCCTTTGACAGGGAGCACCGTCACAATTACAGAAATTTTAACCATATGGATGGTACTATTATTACTATGTTTTTTTCTTACAAAGCGCGAAGCTGTCTTAGAAAGCGTCGATTTTGTCGAAGTCCAGGTCACGAGGGGCCAGTGTTAATTTTTGGACTTCGCCATTCCGGACTGTCAAATGTGCTACCGAAAGTATATCGAAATGATTTTGCACGGTCTCGATCGTTTCGATACTGTATTAGCTGCCTCCAATAAAATACACTATAAACAGAGATTTCTATGCATTAATTATAATATTCGTTGTTTTGACCGTTTGCAATAAATTATGATTGTCGTGCATTTAGTTTTACCTCCTCATGGGAACGAGTTGCGAGTTCGACTTCTGAGGAACATAATAAAATTACGATACATTTCACCTTGATTTCTGGTTTCAAACACACGGAGATCGTGTTTTCCATCGAAGCCAGCCCTGTAGTTTGCTTTAGTCCCACAATCCCACTGAATCCAAACAAGCTGAGCGGTGAAAGGCGATTTCTTGTCTTGACCAATTTCAACCACAGTTCCTACGCAACCTTCTCCGCCATCCTGATTCCCCCATTCCCAATCTCGTCCACGTACAACTCGTGTACCCAGGATTTCCATTGCCACAGGCACGCCGTGCGTCACGACTGCAGCAGATACGATCAAAAGAGAGCTTTGTCGAAACGCTGTCCTTGCAAGCGAACGAGACGCAACAAGATCGCTTGACTTCCGGTTTTAGTAAACGATCGATGAAATAAAATATTTTGTTCAAGTGATGATTATGTAAAACAAACGAACGTTTGATTTTCCAAAAGCAGTACACACTATTGAAATCCGTCGACAGTGATGACGATGAGCGTGTTTAGCTACCGTTTAACAGGCTTCTTTAAAAATGCTTATATCACTTATTTTCTCAGAAAATGGCCTTGATCCTACGGGGATTCCCCATCGTTGCGATCTGAAATATGATTGGTTTATTTCGGTCTTACGTCAGCTATAATTGTTAATTTGAATATGGATTTTTCAGCTTAACTGCGTAGTTATTCGAGCAAAGACAAATTATCCAAACTAGGTAAATCCGGGAGCACTTTGAAATCTACTGAGAAAAAAATAGACGCAACGTAATACACTATATGTATTTATGGCCAACCACTCGATCGTCGCCCGGGGCGAGTTGCATTAAAGCGAGACTAGTTGGGCCTCGTTCGTCTCTGAGGGGAAAACAGACGAAGGAAAGGGGTTCACGATTGCCGAGGCTGATTTCCGTTTCGTAAACGGTCGATGCCATCATTGGTAACCAAGCCTTTCAGAATGGACGATGCCAGGAGCCCATGTCATGGGCTCCTGGTCACGATGCCATATCTGCTTTAGTATAGGCCTGGACAAGGTAGAAACTGGTTTTAATTTGTTGATTGAGTACAATGCACTCGTCAAATGCTTGATTGTTCATATTCACACTGGTTTGCTCGCGGTTAGCTTTTATTTGATGGTCGGGGCAACTCTATCATTAATATTTAAGAAAGTCACGTTTTATAATTAAATTTTGCGGAGATTTTGCGGATCAACCTGGTAGTGTAGTGGTAGAGGAAGGATGTTAGAAAACAGAGGTTTCGAGTTCTATACTGGTTGGTTACTTACAAATTTTCTTTTTTCTTTAATTTCGTAGAGAAAAATTCGTTGATAGTTAAAAAATTTCTTATTGTCGCGAAATTGGCATCGACCGTTTACGAAACGGACGACTGCATCGTCGAGGGAACTGTAAAAGTTTGTTTGCTACATTTTAGGCTAGGGAATCTTAGAAAATGTTTCACCGATTGCATTTAGCTCGCCTCGAAGTCGTTGTCATTTGGCTCGATGTTTTCACTGGTTTCAACAACGGGGGCAGTTGAAGTGCATTCGCTTGGTGATTCCACCGCAATATCTGTTTCATGCGATTCGCTCTGAGTAAAGTGGTGGCGGACGTAGATAACTTCTTCTTTTGAGACACAGGATGTATTTCAAAAGGAGCTTTTCTTTAAACCTGAAAATGTAGCGAACAAACTTCACTTCCCGCGGCAATCGGAAAACACACTTTCTTCGTCTCAAAGAATTGCATGGATCCACTATTTCCCCTTGTAGTTCACCACTAAATTTTCACCGATTCTTATTGGTTTAAATTGATCACGTGACGCGATAGTGTTCATCCGTGGAGAGACACTATCAGCCCATAGTGCCCGTCCGAGGAAAATACCCGGATGGATAGTACTCGTCCGTGAAAATTTTTCTGCACTAAACAAGCAGGCTTCGTTGTAATAAGTATGGCTACTCGATTCGCCGAGGTCAGCGAAGAAGATGTAACTATCCTCGTCAATGAGGGAGTACCCCAAAAAACCAAGGAGGTGACTTCGTATGCGTTAAAGTATTTGAAGGTAGGGAAACTTTTAATAGGACATATTTGTTTCAAAGTTACAATGCATTTGACGGATTAAAAGATACTCACCAAGAAACCATAACCGTAAATAAAAGTTAAATTCAATAAAATTGTTTTTACCTTTAAGCTTGGTTTAGAGAGAAAGGAATAACGGAAAGCATTGAGGAGTTCCCGGCAGAAAGACTTGCTGAAGTCCTTCGCAAATTTTACGTGGAGGCACGTACAGTTAGTGGGCAACACTATTCGCGAAACTCCATGAAAGCCATTCGAGCGGGTCTTGGACGGTACCTGACTCAAGCTCCACACAGGAAAGCATTTTCCATCATACGCGACAAAGTTTTTGTTCCATCCAACGAGGCTTTAGATTCCCACCTAAAAAGTTTGGCGAAGATGGGGGTGTTGTCATCTACAAAACACAAGCAAGCCTTAGAGCGCGAAGATGTGGAGCAGTTGTTTACGGCGAAGCAATTAGGAAACGACACTCCTGAAAGTCTAGTTCAAACTGCTTGGTTCTATCTGATGCTCTACTTCGGCAGGCGAGGCCGAGAAAACCAGAGAAATATGGCAAAGGAAGATATTGTCGGCCTCCGTGACAACGAAGATAACTTGCAAGCCATAATGTGTGAGTGGCCAGGTAATCCGGAAAGATGTCCAGTCAGATGTATAAAGAAGTATTTGTAGAAGCGAAACCCCAACTGCCCAGCCTTGTGGCAAAAGCCAAGAAACTACAGCACCGGCAAATTTAATGAAAGTGACGCGGTGTGGTTCTGCCCTTTAGGGAAAAACACCTTGGACAATTTACTCGGCCGCATGAGTAAGAAAGCTGGTCTGTCTACTCACTTCACATCGCACTGTATTCGGGCAACATCAGTAACCATCCTCAGAGCAGCCGGCCTGGAGAATTCGAGAGTAAGAAGTGTTACTGGCCACAAAAGTGATACCTCAATCGAGTCATACCACGAAAGACCGACAATTCAACAACAGGTGCAGTCCTCGGCCATAGTCAGCAATTTTGTGGCTCCAGTGACAGTGAGCCAAGCTGTTGCACCGCTCAGAGCCACCGCTCAGTCACGAATTCCTCTTAGAACACTGCAGCAAAACCAGAGCCAGGACGAAACTCGCTGCATCAATCAACAGTCCAATGTCGGCGTTCAACAAACCAAGGCGGCCCAGAATTTTTCATCGGCTTCTTTTCAAAACTGTACTTTCAACTTTAACGGACAGTCTGCCTAAAACGACGTCTGAAAAGTAGTCTTCTAAAGGAGTCTATCTTTTTGTCGAGGGTCGAGGGTCCCATGTCGAGGGTCGAGGGTCGAGGGTCGAGGGTCGAGGGTAATATTATTTTTTTTTCTGGGTTTGTTGTTTTACTCCTTGCTGTAGGCTCGATTTCCGCCGCTCAGTCGAGTCCGGTCTACAAGTTCTTCTCCAATTTGGTTAAATGTAAATATATCACAGACCTGATTATTTATCTATAACGTTTATAACATTCAAAGTCCGGTTTTTCATGTGACTTCATCACGCTGGATGCTTTGGCCGATGTACTAATGCCATCAACTTTTGAATGGCTATCCGCCTAGAAATAAATCTAAACATTAAGTTTTGCAGTTGTAATTTCTTGAACAAAAAAATAACACAGGGATAACAGAATGTGGTTCGCGTTAATATTTGTATTGACAGTGACAATGTTGTGTCAAGTGTCTCACTCGCTTCGAACTTCACATTTTTAGCTTCAAATTTTTCACTGTGGAAAACAAATGACAACGCCTTCCCTGGCTTCCTTTGTGTACCTTTTTACCTGTAGTCGTTTAGGTCGTGTTACTACCGATGGGATTTCGTGGAGTGTTGGCTTCATTGTTTTCCAGTGTTACTGACAGGCCGCGATGAGAAATATTCCTTTGCCATTTATCAAACAGGAACTGTAGGTGAAATCTGGAGGCGATGGAAGCTTTGGAAGCAAATTTACGGCTATTTTCTTCCTTCGGTAAATTCGCTATTAAAAAAAAAATATCTGTGCGTTTTGCGATCTAAATTACCACTCTCCTTCGGTAAACTTGCAGGGCTTTGCGATTGGTCGCGATGAAAAATATCTGTGAGATTTGCGAGCTTATTCACCACGTTTAAAGGATGTAGCTTGGCTAGAAGACGCTCGGTTTATTTTTCTAATTTTCCATACATTTGTCTGTAAATTTGGCCGGGTGGACGCGGCTCGCGGGAAAAAAAATACAAACAAATGTACGGAAAATTAGAAAAATTAACTAAGCGTCTTCTAGTTAAGCTACACCTTCAAACTTGGTGAATACAATCTTCCACCTAGTACTTTATACCTAGTCAGAATGAATGATAGGAAATAAATAGAGGAATTTAAAACATACTAAACGTATTCATGGAGAAACTTTTTAAATTTCCTCTACGTGTTTATTCAAAGAACTATTTTCACTCGGGAGAAAGCCAGTTCAAATCCAGTTCTATTTTCGCGGCGGCCGTTTCTAATGCTGCTATTTCCCTTTTATTCTCCTGAAAATCCTGTTTTTCATCTGGATGCCAACTCAACTATCCACAGAAAAACACTGACTCACATTTTGCCATTCGGCAGGTACGAACTGTGTGATTTCTTTCATGACAATTAAGCTTACATAGTGTTGACCGGTATTTCCAAGCGCGGAAGCTACGTCTCTTATCTTGGCAGAGGTTTATTCAAGTTCTTATCTTTTAGCGCTTGCTTCCTTAAATTTAAACTTTAATTCTTGCCTCTTTTCAGGGGCACTCGACCACCGTTTTCTCTCAAATGCTTTTAAACGCTGTTTTAGGCTATCTGGAGTACTTTTAAAGCTCTGTAGGTTAATTTTAGATTGCACTAAAAAAAAAAAATTATCTGTTCGGTTATTGTAGGGGAACTTGAGTATTCTCGAATTTATTAGGGCTTTTTTGTCCATTCCCTGAAAACGTTAGGTCTTATCGCCTTTCCGAAAATGATAGCTGACTTTTTTTCGGTACTCCAAACGGCATTTTTTACAATTCGAAAACAACTGACATTAAATTTCTCATATCACGAAAGTTCGAGGTGACAATTCTCTCAAATGCTTTCAGAAAATCAGTGGGGATTAAAGGCCTTCCGAACAGATAAGTTACCGAAACGATCCGTTGGGTGCCCCTGTCTTTTCCTCGATGAACCTTTCACATTGGCTAAGTAACTGTCGCCTGCTTGTCGAAAGAGAAACGTCGCTCGTTTTCGGTACTCGATACTCGTCCACATCATTGTTCAGTTCAGCCCGACGTGGAGACCTTTTTTCGTGCAGGAGATTGTAAATTTGATTCAGGGCTTTGTAACTGCTGTGTTGACGCTGTATGACGTTTCAAGCTGCTTTTTACTCTCTCAGGCGTTGTTAGCCGAGCAATCATGTTCAAGACTAGTCTTTTGTTACCTTTTGTGGCCTTCAAGGAGAAAATGAAGATCATCTTCAGCTAGATACCGCGCGGACAATGTTGAGGTGAACCCTTTCTTCCGTAATTCCCCTGGATATTGTAAAAGATCACAGTCGATATCCGACAGAAATTCCTCTCTTGATTTCCTATAATTCATTCTGATTTTCAAAACTGCAAAAGACAAAATGCCCGTACGCGTTGCTGACTTTGCCCCTCTTCAAGTGTTTGCGGAGTGGCGCCAAAACGTTCCCAAGTGGGCGGGTAAACTTTGAAGTTTGATTGTCAAAACTTTGAATTTTGATTGACCCGCAGTTGCAAGCGACGGTAAGACCTTTTTTGAACGTTTCCTCCACCGGGATCTTCCTTTCTAATAGCTAGTAGTTACAGTGTAGTTACGGCACGTATTTCAGAAAATTTATTGAAAAGTTCGACTGATCGTGTGCAGGAAGTCACGCCAACATTTTACCAAATTAGATTTGATGTTAATGACAAAGCAAACACACTTCAATGTAGTGAATGGGGTTGACAAGCCTCCGATTCACGACTCCTACGATTTTTGACATTTGAAAACAAAAAAGCTCAGGAAAAAAAAAAATATTACCCTGGACCCTCGACCCTCAACCCTCGACCCTCGAAATGTGACCCTCGACAAAAAGATATACTCTTTCTAAAGTCTTTTGTAAAACATTCTTTGCCAAAGTTCATGATTTTAGGTTGCCGTTTTTTTCAAAATGAATAGTTTGACGGCCACGAAGTTATGGGCAGATCGGAAAAACAGTGACTTTTCTGACAGGTATAACGTATTATTTAGCCAATGTACGTTGCGAATTATTGACATTTGTGATAGGCTGTACGCATGAATAAATATTTGATTGATCTGCATTTAGTGGGTTCTGACTGTTTTTCAACTGGCGCGCGGAAGAAAATTTAGTGGTGAACAATAAAGACAATAGAGCTCGGAACTATCGGTCTGATAGTTGCCCCTTGGAAATTTGATGTTCTTAAAACTAGCATATTAGCCCTTGAAGCTTCGCCTCTCGGGCAAATATTTGTTTTAAGAACATCAAATTTCCGCGGAGCAACTATCAGCATACCTGCCAACTCTCCCGGTTTTCCCGGGAGTCTCCAAGTTTTTCATCAAATCTCCTGGTCTCCCGGTTAGAGCACCAAATCTCCCGGGAAATACCTAACGTGGCTTTTTTTCAATTTTTTTTTCATCAATTTCGTTATTTTCGAGAATCCAAAAAGGAAAATAAAACAAGAAGTGGATTTAGTGCTCTTATTTGAGCTGTTCTCAATCGGAAAACATCGGAAAACGGGAAACAGAGCGATCAAATCGATATATATTTAACGAGGATCGTAATTGGTCAGAAATCAACCAATCCAATCGCACAATACATGGAAGAAAGTTGGCGCGGTTTTCGCACGCTGTTTACACTCGAAGCGAAGATTGCTAGCATGGATTTCGGTTCGCTGCAAAAAGAATTCTTAGGTGCCCTTCCCTCGGGCTTTGAGGGAGTGAGGAGACTTGCTTCGCAGAAAGTGAAAGAGATTCCTCTAGTTGACGTCCAGCCATCAGTAACCACTCGAGGTAAGCTACTTTTGCGGTTTTTTGAAAATTCAAGCGCTTTGAAATGTGAGCGGGTCAGAGCTGCAAGTCGCGATGTCAAACAGTTTTAAATTAATAAAACTTCACTTCTGAAAAATTCATGGATTGGAAACTTTAGGCACTAGGAAAAGGATTTGAGGGCCTAATGTTTCCAATTCGTGGATCCTGCAGAAGCACAGTTTAAGAATATTATTTAAAATCAGATTTCATTTAAACTTTGTTATTTTTAGACCTGTTTTCCTTCTTATTTTTTCCGATGGAAAGTTAAAGAGAATCCAAAGGATTTCAGGTACAGAAATCGACTGCTTGCTGTCTAAATACGAACATGTGAAGTTCATTGTGTCAATGATTTGCTAAATTTGTTCGATCTGGGACTTATAGTGGCGGTAATGCACGGTGAAATTTAGTACAAAGAAAACAGGCGCACGGGGTTTGCAAAATCTGCCCGTTTGCCGTATAAGGCCAAGTAAAAAAAAAAGAAATGTTTCTCGTCCGGATTTTTCTAGAAAAGCGAGCAGGCGGGCGCTTTTTTTTTGTTATTTGGTATTTCCACCATCGTCAAATTCTCCACAAACGAACTTGCAAAATAAATCCTGCAAGGTAATTTAGCTATCCAGTACAGCCCTAGCGTATACAGTACAACTATTTCAATGCACGTTTATTACGCCCAAGAGGAAAAGTATATTATGATCGTGTTATAATGATACGAAGGACCCTGTTAGTAAAAACCCTGCTTTACAGCAGATATTGTAATGCAATATGTGGATTTTTCAACATAGAACATAACGATAGCACTAAGATGTTGAAAGAAGATGTAAAACTTTAGAATCACTGAGCAACTTAACATTGAAGATAATGAAAAATAAATGCTGTTCTAACCGAGAGACGTTGGGAACATTCGGAAGGCCTTCGGGTGATTTTCGGAGAGTATTCGGGCATCGTTGAAAATGACATTCTTACAATGCAAAGATTTCTAGACGTCTCCAGATTTTTGTACCCTGGGGGTTGGCAGGTATGTATCAGCCGATAGTTCCTCGACAGAAACACTCTATTGTTTAATTAGAGGCGAACGTTGGACAATTTCAATCCCTTCTGGTGGCTTTCAGGAACACAAAAACTCGTAGGCATAGCGAAATAAAGCAGACTAGATCGTCGACGAAGCAAGACTTTTCTGGGGAAGCATTGTCAAAACAAAACACCGAGGCCCAACTAGCCTCGCTTTCATACAACTCGCCCCGGGCGATAACCGAGTGATCCACCATATTTGAATATGGTGTATTGTGCTGCATTATTAAAAAGTATTTCAGAAGATATAACGTTGTAGAACGGACTGGCTGAGGAAAAGGAAATGCAGCTTTCGAACGCTCGTCAAACTTTCAGGAGTGTCTCGATGGAAACAAGGAGGAAATGTAAAATCTAACTTTTTTCCCACGAAACACTGCAATAAAAAGAAAGGAGATCACTCTCTTATTTCGATGTCGATTATCAAGTTCTATATTCTCTTTGCTCGAGCCATCATTTGTATATCACTGCTCGTAATGGTTTTGTGTTTGTTATCGATATTTAGAAGAGAAGCTTTCTTTAATTTGCGCTCGCCTTTTACAGGGTGTTTTCTTTTTTAAATCCAAAATACCTCTCAAGTGGCTCAAGTCAGCGAGTTGTCGCGAGGAACGTTTTATTCGCGGTAATGGACTATACGAGAAGCGGACTGCGCTGCATGGCACTTTACAAGCTCCATTGGAGAAATGGGTAGGGAAAACTACCATTAAGGTGTCATTTTAGACTTTGTCCCGAATTGACCTGCGAAAGCCGAATTCGGAGCGCGGAAAAAAAAAAAAATCCGCCATGCTCAAATCCCGAGGGCAAGAACGCAGGGAAGAGGAGTGCAAGAACTATTGATAAGTCTTTCATCCACTAGTTTAAAAGAGGATTGATATTCAGTATATATAACATCAAATTGCGTTCGTTTCTGTCTTAACTTAAAAGGAAATCAAGAAAATCGAGCCACACAAAACCATCCACTAATATCCCTACATTTATTTTCGGAGTAATCGCAAAATTTGTATTACATATCCTTTAAGGTGGCTCAAAACAGTTTCGACTAGTTACATTTTGGTGGGTCGTTCTAACCACTCTTTATCACTTGATGCAACAATCATGGTATCAAAAAACTGCCCAATCATTGGTAAACACGTTGTTATCATTTTCGTGATGCAATACGTTACCATAGCAACAGTATGACCTTTTAAAAACACCCTTAATTACAGCTTTTGGGGGCTTATAATTTAAAAACGGCACGGTAAAGTTTTTTTATATGATACAATTTTAATAAACGTGATTAGAAGCAACTTTTGGCAAAGTTTTAAAAAATTATGTACATAGGGTTCAGAGCCACCTTAAATTTTCAAAACTTTAAGATGGCTCTAAACCCTATGTACAGAATTTTTTAAAACTTTGTCAAAAGTTGCGTCTTATCATGTTTATTAAAATTCTATCATATAGAAAAATTTCACCATGCCGTTTCTGAATTATAAGCCTCAAGAATTATAAGCATCAAGTGTGAAAGAGTGGTTATAACGACCCATCAAAATTTAAGTGGTGGAAACTGTTTTGAGCCACCTTAAATGAATTCGCTCAAATCATTCGCCTAAAACGAGTAAAAAGCCAACACATGCACAATTGACGAATTGCCTCTTTGATAAGCTTAGAAGGAGGAGAAACTAAGGTTTCGGCACCACTCAGTGTTAAAGCCAAATGAGAACTGGTAAAAATTGCAAGAACCAAGTAGTTTATGAGATACAGTAGAACTGATCGTAAGACTCTTTTTTTTCAGATAGCTATATGTGCTCTGTTAGCGTAATGGTATTATCAGTTTTCAGTTAGTCTTTAAATTGCTCCCACACTGACTTATGCCTGACTGACTGAACTGTAGCGGAAACTTGAAATGAACAAAATAATCTTCACAGTTTGTGAGCAATTGCCTTTTTGATCCCAAAATGTTTTCTAATTATCATTTGGATAACTCTCCTTTGTGACATCTATACATCTTAACAAACTCGTTTTTTTTTAGCTCTTATTAACCGAGCAGGAGGTTAATTCGCTTAATGTAACTGGTTTGTACTAACTGACATTTTACTTGTGAACGGCGCTGAGCTGAATTTAATTCTGCCAAAGTTTTCTCGTCCTCTTTACCTTTTTTTTCTCATCAGGCGTTTTAGCACTTCCATAAGAAATAATTTTAGAGGAACATAGTCAATGGTTTTTCATTTTAGTTTGCAACTCTTTCACTGCAAAACATTAGCGGTCTAGATGCCGGTCTAGATGGGAAAATCTAGACCGCTTTCAATATCGATTTCAGCCAATCAAATTCGTGAATTTGGTAGTTCCCAGTCCTTGTGAGACAGAGCCATATAATAAATACAGATCTCAATTCCTGTCATTTCCATCCAACCGGCTACAATGAAGGTGACCGTAGCCTTTGATAAAGGGAAAATAAAACTGAAGGGCAAATCTAAGGGAAAGGTATGTGCCTTGTTTAAGCTAACAGTGGTTTGTATTCCGCATTATGCCTTTTCTTCTCAATTTACAAAAACCTAGTCGCCGGATATCTCTCTCTCGATCGATATCTATCGTGCCATTCTAAGGAAATTACTGCAGACGACAGGTCCTATTTTGTCGGGTGTACGTAAAAAATAGACGCTGGTCCCATTGCCATTCATTAACAGCATAACACAATTTATAATGGCTTCATTTTACCAAGAAGATATCATATTTTTCAAATTTCCCTGGGCAGAGGGACTCTAGCATTCAATCGAAAACAATTTCCTAATACTTGTAAATATGTTTAAGCGAAAGAAAAAGTGGTGGTTAGATGCACTTCAATGATGAATCCCATTTAACGGATCCACAAATTAAAAGAATAGGACTAGGATGGGGCATTCCTCGTAAATGCGTCATAACCAAAGTCATATTCGGTTGCCAGGCTTCCAACCATTTCGTCAAACGAGGCAGATTTAGTTTCTGGTATTCCAATCCCGTGTTCACCAGGTGCACAAGAACTTCCTCCTCCACCGATCATCATCACTGATCCATCACCATTAATCCAGTCACACCAGAAGCCGATGATGTTAGCGCTTTGAATTTCACCACTGCACTCAGCCTGTTGAAACCCGTCTGTTGAGTTGTGCTGACCACCATATTGAACAATGCAGCTTCCTAAGCACTGGTTACTGGCCCAAACTCTGCCATCTCTAAAGTCGCCATAGTTTGTGATTTTTGATCGGAATGTTTGTCCAGCCAAACCGTCACCTGTGGTCTGTAACAAAGGAGTGTGACTGGGGTCGCCACTGTGCGCGATCTTAAACGCTCTGCCACTGACCAACCAAAACGCCGGTGACACCATGTCAGAGTCAATGGATGGATCTGTGGTTGTTTCCATGGCAACGTGCTGGTCATGCCACCAAAGTCCGTCGTCACGCATCCAGTTTTTGTCGTCGTTGTTTGCGAATCGAGCGATAAGCGTCCATCCTTTGTGGTCATTTGTCATGTGACAGTATGTCTGAATGACAGCAAAGGAATAATAAATAGAACAAAAAAACATTTCAAACATTACATAGACTATACACTTGCCAGGGCAATATATCACAAGGATAGCTCAAAACCTGTCAACGGATGTATTCTCAAGCTTATTGGATTTGACTTCGGCAAAGTCAAAACTTTGGAAACGTTGAAATCCAAAACCAGGAAAACCAAATCAATTCAAGCCACTACACTAGTGTAGACCGGCACTAGTGTGGGGTTATACATGTAACAATAACTGTGAAAACCCAATGTTTTATTTGTTCAAAGGGCATTTTTGTTGAGTTATTCTCGGGAAAGCCCATTACCAATGGAGGGAAGAGGCTTAGGACATTTTTCCCCAGAAGACAAACAACAACGCGGATTGGGGTTCAAACGCTGGACCTCACCATCTGGAAACCGATTAAGTATATCAAAAAAGAACAAATGACGTTTTATGACGGCTTCGCACCTGAAATAGCATAGCTTTATGTCTTAGCATGTATGAACCATCTTGAAATCTTAGTTTGGCTAATATCTGCGCCTCTTCGCATAATCTAGCGTCTTAAAAACATTGGGTTACATTTTGGGTTACATGTCTGAATTTATGAAAACCGTGTTAAAGACTTTGCACCAAAATAGCGGGCATGTTTTTGGAAAATCGGTTAGAAAATGTACATAAATTTGGCCATGTCGCACCGACAGTGCTATCTACCTCGTGTACTCTTAATAGAGTCCATACCATGCCTATACAAGCCTTTAAAGTCGCTGCAAATGAGTCGAACGAGCCAAACAAAACTAAATTAGAGCTCAAATTTATCATTTGGTTCGCCGCAGCACTAATTTAGACAGGCTTAACCTCTGCGATTTCACCTAAATGACCTCGCTATGTCTTTACTGTGGGTTAAATTAGCCAGTCACGCTAACAAGAGCATGGTAACCAGTGGAATCGGTAATTTACCTCTATATTTCAGCCAAAAAGTAGCCGTTACGTGACATTTCATTTCAATATCTGACCGGATTCGAAAAAGCATAGCCATAGAATTTGACTTGTCACTGATAATCTTGCTAGAATTCTGTCCTAGAGCTAACTTTCCACGAGGCTTATCGTAGCTCAAATAGCAGCAAATAACTCTCCTGTATGCCTTTTGAGGCCAGGAAGACTAAATTCACCGTCTTTTCGTTGAATCATGAATTATACAATTTAATTAAGAGTGCTTTCAACATGAAATTGGAGTCTAAATCAACACGAACGTTCAGATATCAAAACTGCGGCGGAGAGCCAATCTATTGCTTTCTAAAGGCCTGCATAGTCCTAAATGGACTGGACAAGAGCTTGCTACATCGAGAATCGATTGAAATTCAAACAAACTAGGCCATAGTTAGCAGTAAGCGAACACTCAACATGTTGTCGTTTAGTCAATTATCGCCCAGAAGCCACGCAAATAAATTTCTTCCGCGCTAGCGAATCACAGACAGTTCTGATACTTAGCTAAGCCGACAACATCCAAAATTGATAAAACAAGGAAATTCTACGTACGATCAGCGCTCGAACTCATGTTTTTCTCTCTCCTCGTGGCCATGTTTTGCTCGCAAATAGCAATGTCCCGGATGTACTTCAATTTTGTCGAGCGCGAAATGGCACATCCAGATTTCAACAGATTTTTTAGCTAGATCAAAGTTCAGAGCAAATGACGCCAACAGCAGCTAGAAATGTCCAGTCCATTGCACGTCTAAGCCCTAAATCGATGTGGCTAAAGAGTTTTGCTGTCTAAAGCAAGCACAACATTATCGCCACAGGGCAAACGGCCTACTGTTACGGGACTAAATGTGAGCCGTACGGTTTACACATCTCCTCGGGCCGCCTCACGTACGATAATGGACGACGCTTGTACCATTGCAGTTATGTCCTAAGAAGCAGACATGTCCTCTGACGTAATGTGATATACGGAGCCAATCGTATCATGCGTTCTATCTAATAACACGCAGTATAAGACTGGTAACTAAACTCCGTTGCAGTTCGGTCTTCGAGCAAAACTGATTTTTCGAGGGGGTAGCGTACGGAAGCAATATTTGACTTTGTTTATCTTGACACTGAACCAGAGTGACTCTGAACGGAAATATGCAGCGGCTATTTGCAAGAATTGCATTTACCTCACAAGATTTCTATCAGAAATTGACCGCTTAGTGTATTTTCAGTGTTAAATTCAACATGAATATGTTTGATCGAAGATTTAAACCGTGGGTTTTTCGGGTTTGCGAACTGAGTGTTCCCGGCCAGCCAATATTAAACTCCTCGCTTCGATTATTTTAATGATGCATGCAATTTTTTGACTGACTCGTTCTTTTCTCGATTGCTGTTTGAGTATAGTGTGATAGTTTGAGATAGTTGCATACATAATTAATGTTGGCGTTGCACGGAAATCATACCGGGAGGTTAGACGAGTGCTCTTAAAGAAATCTCTGAAAGGAACCAATAGATTTTCGCAAACGTGCTGAGGCAGGTTATATTGAACACTATTTCAATTTTTGTTTTTAGAAAGAAATATCACCGAATCTCCAATGTAAGACTCTATACCCTTAAAAGTATTCGTTATGGTTATCACATGGAGCACTGATTGCTATTGCGATTTGCAGTGCTGGGATCGACTGGAACTAGCTACAACGGGTGCCTGTTATCAACCGGGAGAAACGATGAAATGAAAGCAGAAGGTTGAAAATTAGGAGTTCAGTGAACTTCAACAATAAATCACTTGTTTCGGTTGGAGAATCATAGAGGGATTTATTATGTTCATTGATTTATAGCTCTATTGTTAGTCCTCGTTTGTAGGCACATCCCTCAGGAATTTAGCATTGAACATGGAATGAAACTTATGTCGGATACTGATGTGAGTATTTCTTTTTTCACAAGTCTATGGATCTCGTCGTAACATTGCAAGGTGAAGAACTCGACCACTGCTTTACCAACACGGACCTCGTACTAGTTCAATAATATAATTCAGTTACGACAAAGAAGACTACAAATCTTTTTTTATTTATCGCTAGACTGGAATTTACACAACTAGTATTTTCATGAACAGGTATAATTACCAATACCACTATCAACTGGAATCCTATAGATCTTTCTATACACGGCGAACAAAAACAATCTGACTTTTGACCTTAAATTAATTGGCTTGAATTATCTGCAACGCTATAAACTCAATTTTGAAAGACAAAATTATGGGCACATGAGCTCACGGATGATACAAACCGTTGCTTTGTCCAAACATTTCCGAAAGTTATATTTTAGGGCCTGTTTTTAGCCTGTGTTGTAAAACCACTATAATCTTGAGATTCGTATTGTTCCAAAGGCAAAATAACCAAAGTTAGAATAGTTTGGGAAATTCTATTTTTGACAGGTAAATGCCATTTGGACTTACTAATATAATACTTATCATTGCATTTACAGTGGTCACCGTACCTTGTTCATGCATTTTGATTAACTTACTTTAAGGGCCCATTAGCTGATCTTTTCGAGCCGTTGCTGAAGAAAATTTATTCTCATATAACCTCATCATTTTTAGTTGGTTCAGAGTTATTTCATGTGTTTTAACTTTTTCATGATCAGTAACACCAATGATGACGTCATCAGGCCACGCCCTTGGTCATGTGACTAATACTGAAAAAATGCAAAGGTTCCCTGGAATATTACTTTATCGGGATTTTTTTTATTGATTTAATGTTTTAAATTTAATCCTCATTACGCTATGCATAGATTTTGTTTCATTTCTACAATGTCAGATTTTGAGAGAATTTCAAAATACTGAAAAATTTTCAAAAAGGAATTCATAGCTATGTTTCTACAGTTGGCTTTAAGTGAAACTCGTCAAAAAAGGCTGGATTTAATGAAAAACCGCGTTTCCTTTGCCATTTAAAAAACCGGCCGTGCGACCGATATTTATTGGAAGTTGCCCTATCAGCACGTGCGCACTTCACTAACAGCGCACTAACATCGCACCTCGGTACGATCAAACATTGTGGCACGGAATTAGTTTTTCTCTTTCCTTTGCTCTGTTTTTCTGTTTTTCTCTTATTTTGTCTTTGCTTGTACTTTTTTGATCTTGCATTTGTGAAACACAGAGAAAAAAAACATCTAAAATGTAAGCGAATTTGCAAGGTATCGAGTTGTTTTTATTTTCTTCGCTCAGGCTGACGTAAGTAACTGGAAGTGAAATTTCACCTCCTTAGCAACGCGCGCGAGCGCGCGCACAAATCGGTCATTGGGCTCTTAACCAGAAAACCAAGGAAGGTGGCCACAGTTAGTCATGCACGACTGTGAATGGGTGTTTATAACAAAGATGAAATGTTCCGTCACTATTTTGTCCCTTAAATCTAGACCCAACAAAACTATTCACAGACAACACAGTGATTTGTGGTTCATTTAGTAAAAAAAAAGTAATGATATATTTTCTTCAGCCTTTGAGCTTGGGTTAATTTGAATAAGCTGTTGTAAATGTAGAACAATCAAAACAATTTCAGACTCATCCTCTATTTACTTAATTATTAACTATTAATACATTTGTGAAAGAAATACTGATAAAAATTTAAAAAATCTACAAAATAAATACTGATTATTCTACATCACTGTCACTAAACTCATCCTCTATTAACTTTCTGTAGAGGTCTTCATCATCATTGTCTTGTTCTTCTTGCCCTTCCGCTTGTTCTTCTTGATCCTCTTCTCCTATTTCTTCTTCTTCTTCATCATCATCTTCTTCTAACTCCCCTTCCTCCTCATCGATAATGTCATCTAATGCTTCCAGGTATGGTTTGGCCAGGCTATTAAAAATATGGAGAGCAATTTACTTCATTAACAGACACCACAATATTGCGGAAAACTGACACTTTCTGTGAAGGTGCCCATTTCTTGAAACTTCCTGGCTACTCAAGGGCTTGTCAACTTACAGGGACCGTTTTCAGGCTGTTGTTTTGGACCCAAAGCACCACACTACACAATGAAGCTGAAATTAGTTTTTAACAGAGCTTGGTTTTCTGGTTAAGAGCAAATTATATCATTAGGCTAACAAAACTAGTTCCAGTCCCAAACCCCACATTAGAATTTAAAATCCCTAAAACTCATAGTCTTGTTATTGCGATGAGATGTTCTACAATCGAGGACAAAAGTCTTGGGACAAATTTGCACTTTTGGCACTTTTGACACTTTTGCGCACACGCCAGATGTGAATACAACTTCACCTGCCTAACCTCGCCCCCCACCCTCCACCCCCATACAATGTTGAAAACTATTACCTGCAATTTCTCCTGATTTTAAACATTTTATGGGGTGGGGAGGGGGAACAGTAACGCGTCTCTAAAAGGAAAGCAGTGCTTTTTTCAAACTTCAGTAGTAAAACACATACAATTCGTTAAATTATATGTGTCCCAAGGACTTCTGTCCACGATAGTAGGTTCTGAACCACAGTGTCTGAAACACCTTACAAGATTAGAAGCCACAGATTTGGGAAAGCCATTCCCTAACAGGAACGTTTTAATCATTGTTATTTGTTTCTGGAAGAGAGAGTCAAGCAATTTTGCAAGGCCAACGTTCACGACTAGAAAACAAGACATACTGTCCAGTGTTTGTGTGCTTCCTATAAATGTCAATGGATGTTCTTTTCAGAGAAATATCCAGGAAATGGACCACACCATCTTAAAATTTGTTGACTGTAAAACATGTCGGATTTATTTGATTAGTCCATCAACAGCATATCATCAAAATAAGTAATAATAATAATTGGACCAAGTGGAGAACAATTCAGGGAGTAATCGCATGAGTAATTTCAAAATAGGATGAACTCTAATTAGTCTGTCCTTCTCCATTTTGGCTATTGTTAACCTTCGTTTCAAGTTGCTGTCAGTGCCCTCTCCTTTTATACATCTATGGCTAAACATCGCGTGTTAATAATAGGGCACTTCTTCGTTCACTGACTTGCGGAGTTTGTGCAGAAAACGCGACACTTGCATGCGTTTATCACTCTTAGTGATATTGCGGATATTCATTTTCATGGCGTTGGGGGCCGCACAATTGAGAAATTTCGTAAGTTTGACTTTACAGTCGTGCGCCAAATTGCTCCCAAGATCATTATTTTAGAGCTTGGCTCCAATGATCTCGTTAAGGTCGCGCCTGAGACTGTTGGCTCCGAACTAGAAAAATTAGTTCGAGATTTGCACCATGTATATTGAGTCGAATTTGTTGTAGTAGGGCAGGTACTGCGGCGACGTACGCGGGACTCACAGGAGTACAATTGTAAGGTGGGCAAGCTTCACCAATATCTTAAGGTAGTGCTCGAGCAGTTGCCTTTTTGTTATTACTGGCGGCACAGAGGTTTCTGGAACTGCAAGCGAGACCTTTATTTACCTGATGGGGTCCATCTAAACAATTTTGGCTACTACAAATTTATGCGTAGTATTCGAGGGGCTGTTTTGAAGGCTGTAAAGTTAGTGGGTGTGTCCGCCGATTAATTGCCGTTGCCCAAGGCCACGTAGCCATCGTGATCTTTTGAAGGCGGTATTACAAAATATTTAATACATGCATCATATATACAGATTTCGCAGGCTATATTGGAATTTGTAATTACTTGCACTTGACATTTATGGCGTAATTACTGTGTTATCACCTGGCGGCTATTGTTATACCATATTAGTGTGCCCAACACACTCAGGCCATTATAGGACAATAGTCCTCTTGAAATGTCTCGGATTGTTTTACAGTATTGCACTTGACATTATGGCGTAATTAGTGTGTTATCACCTGGCGGCTATTGTTATACCACATTAGTGTGCCCAACACACTCAGGCCATTATAGGACAATAGTCCTTTTGAAATGTCTCGGATTGTTTTACAGTATTGCACTTGACATTATGGCGTAATTAGTGTGTTATCACCTGGCGGTTATTGTTTAACTGCATCAGTGTGCCCAACACACTCAGGCCATTATAGGACAACTGTCCTTTTGAAATGTCTCGGATTTTTGGTTTTGTTATGTTGCCTGCTTCTATGTGTACTTGACATTCGTTGGCTTTCACGTAAGCCTTTACGAAATGTCTCGGATTTGTTTGTGCCATTTGTTTTCAACATATTAATCGCCCTTGGCTCATTGGCTGGAGTGTTTCCAGCCTGCTAAGACAAGGGGAGTACACCCACTAGGTTTGAGCTTCACAGCGTCTTAATCTGATCTACGTTTGAGTAATATAATTTCAATTTTTCATAAGCATGCCTCCTAAACGAGCCTCTAAGCGCCAGGCGTCAAAAAGTTCCACACAGACGGTATCGGCGAAACAGCGCCATTCAGAGGGTAAGTCTGCGTCCCTGCCTAACAGCACGACGTCCTCACCACAGTTCAGCCCCACCGCACTGAGTGAATTGATATCAAACGCGATTTCTGGGGCCTTACAGTCGGCCGGCATCGGCACTCTCAACATCTCTCCCGCAGTTGGCGAACAGAGACCTAGTAATCAGTCCACGTCACAGCCCACCGTGGTTGAAGATGCCGCCTCAAAAGAGATTGCAGATCTGACGAACACCGTGGCTGCGGGTAGGCTAACCTTTGCGTCCGAGAAACCGGACGGCACGTTTTCCAGTGTCACTTTTGACCTCGAGTCTCTCGTCTCGGATCGTATCAAGGCAAAGATATGGGCAAACGAATATGTTGATTTCGGGTCTCTCCTCTCCGTATCACCAGACGAGTCCAAATATCGATTATCTGTCGCAAATGACCATGATCACCCTAGTCTTTGCCTTGAGCACGTTAAGCCAAAACGGCGTAGCTTATCCATTGACCAATGGGTGACTGCATTTAATGTGTTTGTAGCTGTTTATACAATTAGGGTACCTAAGGCGACAAGTTCTCTGATGAAGTATTGTGAGGTGGTCAGGGACATTGCGGCAAAACAAGGTAACTGGCGTTATTACGACGAGCAGTTCCGATTTCTTCGCCAGTCTAAACCTGACCGATACCCATGGGATAACGTGGCTTGGGAATTATGGCACCAGGCCATGCATAGCTCCCTCACCACCTCACGGCCAAACTCGAACTATGATTTTCGTGCAAGGCGGCCCAACCAGCGTCCCTTTCAGTCCTTTCCCAAAGGGGTGTGTTGGAGATTTCATTCCGGTCAGTTCTGCAGGGGCTGCAATTTCAAACACTCCTGCTTCAAATGTGGGGCAGTCCATCCCGCAAGCCAATGCAGCGCTATCAGACCGAACAATAACACAAGCAACGCAGCCTCTAGCATGCCCGCTGGGAGTGACAGTCAGGGACGAGCATCGGTTGCTGAGCCGCGGGTCAACGCCGGTAAGGCCCGACCGTCTCGCATTTTATCTTAAGGGCTATAACAACGTAATTTCGGACTATCTTATCCAAGGCTTTATTCACGGTTTCTCAATACGATATTTTGGTTCTCCCCTTGCAATCCGATCCCCAAATCTGAAGAGCGCCATAGACAATCCAACTAGCGTGAATAATAAGTTGTCAAAAGAGCTCGCAGCGGGCAGAATTGTGGGTCCGTATGATACGCCTCCCTTTGAAACTTTTAGGGTATCGCCCCTAGGCATCGTTCCCAAAAAGTTACCGGGAGAATTTAGGTTAATTCATCATTTGTCTTACCCGGAGGAGTTATCTGTTAATGATGGTATTCCTAAAGAGTTAGCCACCGTAAGATATGCCACTATCGATGATGCTGTTAGGCTCATTAAAGCAATCGGACAGGGCTTCTTTTCTGGCTAAGACAGACATTAAATCCGCTTTTCGTATCATTCCCGTAGCCCCCCGCGATTTTCCATTGCTCGGGATGGAATGGCAAGGGAAACTCTACTTTGACAAATGCCTTCCCATGGGGTGCTCGTCATCGTGCAATATATTTGAATCATTCAGCACTGCGTTAGAATGGATCGCTAAATATAGATTGCACGCGTCGTCGGTCACCCATATTTTAGATGACTTCTTATTTATTGGGCATTCGGAGGCCAAATGTCAGGTAGATCTCGATAATTTTCTTTGCGTTTGCCGTCGTATAGGCGTTCCGATAGCCGATGAGAAAACTATGGGCCCCACCAATGCTCTGCAATTCGCAGGGATCACTTTAGATACGGCATTGATGGAGGCTCGTCTTCCAGAGGACAAGCTGGCCAAATGCCGTACCCAGTTGGCGGATTTTTGCTCTCGTAAAAGCGTCACGCTGAAAGAGCTACAATCTTTAATAGGGCTCCTCAATTTTGCCTGCTGTGTTGTGGTTCCCGGGCGTGCTTTTCTGTGCCGTTTGATAGACTTGACTAAAGGTATCCGGAAACCCACACATCACGTCAGATTAACCCAGGAATGTAAACACGATCTCAACGTCTGGCGGGAATTTTTGAGCGTGTACAATGGCAAATCCTTTTTCCTCGGATCGCGATGGGCCACTTCCCAAAACCTCAATTTATTTGCGGACGCGGCGGGTTCCTTGGGCTACGCCGCAGTATTTGGCACACATTGGTGTTTTGGAGAGTGGCCCGCCGCTTGGAAACAACTCCATATTACTGTCTTAGAGTTCTTTCCGATTGTCCTGGCGCTTGAGATTTGGGGACCGCTTATGCGTGACAAATGTATTGTTTTCTTTTCGGATAATCAGGCAGTTGTTGCTATAATCAATAAGCAAACTTCTAAAGATCGTTCAATTATGGCTTTGCTTAGGCACTTTGTTCTCTGCACACTTAAATACAATATTTTGTTTCCTGCTAAGCACATCGCTGGTCGCGTTAACCGCGAGAGCGATGCTTTATCTCGCTTACAGGTAGAGAAATTCAGACCACTAGCGCCTTACGCAGACGAACAACCGACGCCGGTTCCGCCGGGCTTACTACCCAACAACTGGCGCATCACTTGAACGACCTTGTGCACTCAGCCATTACTGAGGGTTCGCGTAAGACTTACCAAAGAGCTTGGTCGACATATGTCGATTTTTCATCTGAATTTTGCGAGTCGCGTGCCTCGCTCCTTTCGGTCTCGGTAAACAATTTAGCATTGTTTATATCATATCTCTCGGCGAGGAAGTTTGCCTCCTCGACAATCTCGACGTATGGAGTTTTACTAATATGCGAGTCAGCGAGCCATGCGAGTCACAGTGCGAGCCATGCGAGTCACAATGCGAGCCATGCGAGTCATGCGAGCCAGGGTGCGAGCCATGCGAGTCATGCGAGCCATGGAAAATAAAAAATAAAAAATAAATAAAATAAAAATTTAGTATGCATATAAGATGTATCGTACCGTACTACTTATTCATGGTCTATCCGCCATTGTCGGTCATTTTCAAACCCAGTTTCTCGTACCTATGCCTATCTACTTTTAAAACGAGATATTTCAACAATCTGCATAGCAAGACACTCACCTTGCTAGTACGTAACTAACTAAATAAAATAAACCCAAAAAATAGTCAAGAGAGTAAGTCAGTTAGAGTTACACAATGGATTCCCGATTTCACGAACCTCCCAGAGAAACGAAAAATGATTCGAGATATGAAGGGATGAGGGAAAATTTCTCCTAACTTTTTTGACTCTCTTTTGCTAATGGGACCAAAAGATTGTTTCGAATAATAGAAGGTTTAAAGAAATCGGGGCTCTAAAATTCTACTGTAATTTTTAAAATTGTAGGGAAATTGTGAACAAGCTGTGAGCAGCAGCAATAATAACAAGAACACAAAGAACAACAAAGCTCCACTACGTTCTACTACAGAGAAGGCGTGACTTCGATAGTGTTATGTAATCTATACAGTATTAATGTTATCTGAACCTTGATCATGCCAATGGGATAAATCGTTTTACTACCAACACGTACCTTCGATGGTGGTTTTCTTCGAAATTTGCACTCCTTTCAAAAAATAATATTCAAGATCTAAAAAAAAACTAAATAAATAAATAACACGAAATAAATACAGTCACGCACTTAAATATATTTACGTTTTAGAATCATCTAAGAAATTAAAACCGTCGCTTCATGTAGCTATAAGTGTAATTCGTATCATGTATATATTAAAATACAGCGTTATTTCAAAATACAGCGTTATTTATATATTTCTTATCAGATGTTTTGGTATGTAGTATCCCTGTTTATTTAATATTTTTTTCATGTTTAAACCGTGGCTCGCATGGCTCGCACCCTGGCTCGCAGTCGTATGGCTCGCTGGCTCGCACATTAGGCAGACCCCGACGTATGTCTCCGCGTTAAGCTACGTTCACAAGCTAGCTAATTTTCCTGATCCCACTAAACAGTTTTTAGTGCAGAAGATTTTAGCGGCTCACAGTAAGCTATACTCTTCACCAGACGTTCGACTTCCAATAACACGTAGCGTGTTGCAACGATTAGTGCTCGCATTAGATCATACCAACTCATCAGCATATCAAAGGCTGTTGTACCAGACCATGTTTTTGGTGGCCTTCTATGGCTTTTTTCGAGTAGGCGAACTCACGGCCAAGGGTGCGATTTTGAAACCTTTAGTACAAATACAAGACCTTCATTTCCAATTTAAAGACAATTGCGTGACCGCCGCGACAATTGTCATCACCGACTTCAAACATAACTCGGGTAGGCGCCCTTTTTCAGTTGTTTTGGACTGCGCAACTGGAACAGAGTTTTGCCCAGTGAACTATTTACAACGTTACTGTTCTATGCGGAGTACCACTCCGGGTGCCTTGTTCTGCTTTTCCGATGGATCCCCAGTTCAAACTAGCCATTTTACGCAACAACTGCGGCAAGCACTAAACTTTTGTGGTCTTGATTCATCCAAATACAAATCTCACTCTTTTCGGATCGGCGCCGCATCGTTGGCGGCTGACCAAGGTTTATCGGATGCCCAGATTCGCCACCTTGGCCGTTGGAAATCCGATGCGTTTAAACTGTATATTCGTCAACCTGGAGAGGTGTTTAAGACTTAAGCTCGCCTTTCAGTCAGGGGCTGGGGCATCATAATTATTATTTCTAGTCTTCAGTACACTACTTCAGCTGTTAGCTGTAGCTAAGATCAATGCTCGCCTTCCAGGCATGGGCTGGGGCGGCAATTTTAGCCTAGTACATCCTATTTTATATTTCCAGTTAGTTATTTTATTTTATTCCGACAAAGACCGGGCAAGTGCTGGCTTTGTCTACTATTATAAGTATTCTTACTATTATTACGATTAATCACAACATGATCCACAATTTAGCTTATCTCCAGAGTTAGTTTGCCTGTCAGACAGGGGCTGGGGCAACAATTTTATATTAGAGTAGTTGTTAATCTAGAGCGCTGGAACGCGTGCTCTTATCGAGCCCGAGAACTAGCCGTTACTCGTTGGGGCTTCAAGGACATGTCAGAGAAGGGCCTGGTGTTCCTGATGCCTTCATATTACATAGTTTCCATTATCTTTATATTTGGTCGTTTCTGCACTATTTCATAGTGCGTGCGTGCGTGCGTGCCTGCGGCTTGGGTTGGGGCTCGCCACAGGATGTGGCTTGTGGCTGTTTTTCGCCCCAACTTTATTCACTGAATCAAATATAGCGATGTTTAATTGATTAATTTGACACCTTAGCATTTGAATGGTTTGAAATAAACGCCACGTGAGTGGCCAAATTAATCCAAACAAGTGTTTCAGTGATTCAGTGGTTTCTGGCCGCATGCACGACCGCGATTATAACCATTTCATTATAGTCTTTTGTACGCTGGGTTTATAAATAGGCGTCGCTCTCGGCATAAATGGCCCATTATTGACTTAGCGCGATAATGGATTTTATGCTGAGGCGGGGCCTTATCTTATCTTTCGGTACAAGTTGCAGAGGTAGGTAGCCGTTAATGGGTTAGACACCACACGCAGAGCAAGCTTTAAAATCGTGTGCTCTGCTAACCCTCTCCCCTTTTTCTGCCAGCGCCGATCGTGATAGCTGTTTAGCCTTAGAAGCGTACTTTACTTTCTTTCGTCGGCCCTCCACCATCCCCTGAGCTCCTCCTCTGCTCTTGCTACCTCTTACTGGGCTGGCTGTTTTTCGCCCCAACTTTATTCACTGAATCAAATATAGCGATGTTTAATTGATTAATTTGACACCTTAGCATTTGAATGGTTTGAAATAAACGCCACGTGAGTGGCCAAATTAATCCAAACAAGTGTTTCAGTGATTCAATGGTTTCTGGCCGCATGCACGACCGCGATTATAACCATTTCATTATAGTCTTTTGTACGCTGGGTTTATAAATAGGCGTCGCTCTCGGCATAAATGGTACTTCAAAAGTTAAGGTTGTTATTTGCTAACACAGAAAGCTCAACTTTCTACAGGCTGTCTTGCTCACAGCTTTTAGGGTTTGAAATAAGAATCACCACAAAGAATAGAAAAAATATGTGCCCTGCGACAAATGCTTAAGTAACTACATATGATATGCAAATATCTTCTGTGTAACATGCAGCAAAAATTGCTTTTATAACTGCCATACATCTGTACCTTAACCTATAATACACCACACAACCTCCCAAACTACCAGCAAATTGAGAATTTTATTTCATATCAATTTTAAAAACAAAATTATTTTGTTCTAGTGGGGACAATGGGTTGTTGACTAGTTTAATGGATACACAAGGATATTAAGCTATGCATTAAAGTGGTACTGTACAATCACTTCTTACTTAAGATTTTGAAACTCCATCCACTAAACACTCCCTGTGCTAAATTTTAAGCCTTCATAGCAGGGATGAGAAGGAATTAAAAATTAGAAACTGGCTAATTTATCCAGGTTCAGAGAAGATGTGTTTTGAAAAATAATAGCCAAAACTATAAGTTGGCTTTCTCTAACACATTTCGTTTGCAATATTCTTCTTAGTATTGCTGGAGTATTTAATGTACAAGAAAAAAACTCATAAGCTAACCAGATATTGAAGCATAATATAAAGACATAAACCCTAAAATTCTTGCGAAAGTGCTGCCATTACAATTAAGGTGGCCGCACACAGTTTTCGCGCACGTTTTTGCTGATGCAATTCAGCACGTGCACAAGGATTGCAAAAAACAAACATGCCGTCAATAGAGCGATCATTTTATTTACTCAACACCCGCAGTATCTGTGCTATTTTTCTCTATAATTGAACGCAGTAGTGTATTGATGACTTTAGTCTTTTATCACAAGGATATGTTAGACAAGGTAACGATGCAAAGAACCCAGCAATTCTTACATGTAGCTTTCTCTTTCTTACCGAAAGAACCCAGTTAAATGCAGCGCACGCGTAGTAAGTAAAAAAATTGCGATTCAATGAAAATTTGCACTCTTGGAAATACGCCAATTTATCGAGAACCACTCCTTAGAATTTCACGAAATTTGGCACAAAAATACTTTAGGAAATAAGTAACTGGATTATTGAAAATAATTGAACTTTAACAAAGGAAATTCTAGATATTCCAGTAAACCTTCAACAAGGGATAATTAAAGATCTCTCTGTTAAATTATTAGCAAAATGGTGTTAACTTCTGAGAATCGTTACAAGCTTGTTGCATGCAAATTATAAAGAAAATCTAATGACTAGATTTTCTACCAATAAACAAAACCGATTTAAAGGCCTGTTTATTTTTATTCATGTTGCCATGGCAACAGCACATATGTCAGCTTAACCATAAAAGAAAACAAAGTTTGTGTTGTTTACTTCCTTGCTGCCATTTTTGGCAACTGTGAGATCAAGGGTTTTAGAGAAAAAGATGAATGAAACACAGGTATCAAAAACTGTGTTCAGCCACCTTAAGACCCATTTATGTACAGGTAACAAAAAAATGAAATTATTTTGGCAAGACACAACTTTAAAAAAGTTATTAACACATGGCAACTGATACATATAATAGTAAGGGCTGATGCTCACCATCCCTAGTCCCTTCTCTACTAAGACTTTCTTCAGTTTGTGCATGTTTTCCCTCATCCAACCCATGATGATCATCCATTACTGCAAAATAGAAATTCAAAGCATTATAATTAAACACAAAATCACACAAATGCAATTATATTTTAACTTAGATTGACTGTTTTAAAATAACATAAAAGCTTGTAGAATAAAAACCGTTCCTCGGTAAAGGGAAATTTAAAAGAAAACAAATTTCAATCAGAAACAACTCTAAGAGTAAGACTATCTTATCAAGACCTAGGTTTTTTAAGTCTATTTCAACTGACAGTGAAACCAAAACAGAACAGACTGAATCTCTAGTGGCAAAGTTTGGCTGGCGAGAACTACATCATATTTACCAAGTGATAAAAGACATCCTTGAGAATAAAAATACAAGTAGATAAACAAACTGTTTTCCCCTTCTTTACACATTAAAAGAGCAAACAACCCAAGTATCCAAAAATATGAAAAAATTCTCCAGAAGATAACAAGAATGGTAATGTTCCTCACACAAGAGCTGGCACAAAGAGATAATGGCAATGCCACCTAATGAAGACATGACAAGGTATTGGCATGTATCCCTCCTGGTACTAATTAATGGACTAGCCGCATAGAAATGGAAACCTGGGCAAGAACTTCTTGAAGCAGTGTCACATGATGACTATATACACTACGTGTCTACAAAACATTGCTTCGTAACAAACAGCTTAAAGGATGCCAGTCAACAACAGAAGAAAATAAGGACAAACAACCGTAACCCTTACTGCTTACAACTAAGGTGATCTCTTAGTACTACATTGCGAACCCTTCGAGTGCAGAATTTTACACTTATTCAATAGCATGCAAACAAAATCATTACTCATGGACACAAATTAGGACTTTAAAATCCAACAATTTGAGGAACGTTTTGATTCCACATCATTTGGATTATTTTAGATTCTTTTCCATAAGTTGTTTATTACGTTCTTCCTTATGCTCAAAACTTCATGTACACTGTATGCCTATCAAAGGTCATCAAAAAATTAAACTGTACCTTCCAGCCACCGCAAAATGTAATGTGGAGTGATGAAATAAATGGATAGTACTAGAACTGGCAAAATAGGGTAAGACTGGTACATCATATCTCTTTTGCAAGCATGGTGACCTATTTCAATTTATGTTTAGAGACTGTACTTGGTAGGGAACATTCAGGAAAATGTATTGTACACTTTTTTTCATGATTGTACCCAGGAGTTTTGCTTACTTTAAAATCGGTAGAAATCATTGCCAATACTGGTAGAAATATCAGACAAAATAAAGGCTCGAAAGTTCAAATTGTCACAAGAATTGTAAACTTGATTTCTTGACATCCTGAACTAAACTCAAATTTCTTGAACTGTAACCAATTTCAATCCTCGCAATCCTGTACTTTATTTCGAAACTACTGCTTTTGCTTTGCTCTATAGAATTTTCTATCCAACTAAGCTGTATATTTGGTGGCATTTGGCGATACAAGGTGAAAATAAGCCGAGTGAAAATTTGCTCTGACGACATGACAGCGTTTCTTTATGCCTGTGACGAAGGCAAATGATACTACGCAGTTTAATAGAACGATAGATCCTAATTGCAAAATGCAAAACACAACAGTGTGGACTATACAAACTAGTGCCAGCTTAGTTCGTACCGCTTGAAAGCAACACGATCAACAATACTTAGATTGCAGATGACCATGTCGAAATGGCTTCGTAAAATTGAGCGATTATTACCCACTCCATTACTACAGACAACATTGTACAATACACTACACTTCACAAAGCTTCTTACTAACAATATTAAGATTCAAAGGCAGCTGTAAATGTGTTTCGGAACACGCGGAAAGATCCGACAAAACACACTATAAAAATCACAATCGATAGGTTTCGAGCTTTCACCTGGCAAACACCGTCCCGTCCCCTAGTAAAATAATCTCAGAGGACGCGATCAGAACGCATTTTCATTGGAAGAAACAACAACACATACAATTGATCAAAAGGTGTTAGACATGTCTGCCACGCAGGACGAAAGTGCAACGCTACATACCCGTGTTTTTTTTTTTTTGTTTTTTTTTCGTAGATTTGTCGGCGACCAGACCCAAGCTTCCACTCAGCCAAATTTTGAGTCACGCAACCTGTGATGTTTACTCGCCAAAACCTGTTGAAACATTAATAAATCTCATCCCCGATACTGACTTTCGCGGGAAAAAATTAAAAACCCAGCGCTCGTCAAAAATTATATTTTTTCACCAGAAATTTAGCTCGGAACATATACATATTTACCTTCGTTTGAATCGTCGATGAAATGACCTTTTCCGGATATTTTCTCCTTCGGGGTCAACAAGAACCTCCGATTACAAAATCACGCCGAACCCACACGTTGCAAAAAAATCTCTTCAAAATCCTGACTTCGAAGCGATATAACACTTCAGCGTTAATAGCTACCACACATCGGCAACAATAAATCTGTTCCTTAACAATCCAGCTTTATCGTATTAAAATTTCAGCGAAATCAAACAAAACCAGAATTAATTAGAATTTTTTTGAGACCTCACTCCCCAGACTTGACCTAACAAAGGAAGCAACGGTCGCCGATAGCAACCGAAAAACACGAAGATAACAAAGCCGACGTTTCGGCCAAAAAACTTCAGAATTATCGCCTGAGAGCTTAAACGTGAATGGGAACATCTTTTTCGAACTTTTTTCAACTGATTTAGACGAAAGACTGGCCTCGGCGGGCTACAAAAAAGACCAAGAGAAAAACAGAACAAGACAGCAGAACAAGCCGATAATATTTCATCCCATGGCTTTCGGCACGAAAACGAAAATACAGCTTACTTCTAGATAAATTAAGCCTTAGAAGCCAGCAACCGGTCCCAAATTACTTTCTGTATCCTTGCAAATGTCCTGACTTCCATCTCCGAAAGATTTTGCCCCAATTTTGAGCAAATAAACATTTCGTCGACGGTGACCGCCATTACGGTGGCATGCATACTAAGTTAGCTAACTTGACAAAATTTTCCCGAGGGGGGATATGACGAAAAGAGCTGAAAAATGGCCTGTAATTGGCTAATGATGAGATCATCCCACTGTCCAAATTTGGTGAGAATCGAAAGTAACGCCAATTTTCTGTCACGTTTTCAATATGTGGTCACTAGAGTGAACAAAATCGATACATCGGTCGGGATAGAGTTTTATTATTAAATTATATGACTTGTGTGACTACTTTGTTAGCCCTTTACTCGTGGAAAACACTAATTAAATTTAATCATGACTTTTAAGAAAGAAAGCACACACATGTATAGAGAGGGTTCTGGCACAGCACTCACGCATACAGTGCAAGCGTAACGCAGCTCCTCATCTGAAGATTCGGAGTTGCGTTACGCTTGCACTGTGTGCGTTTGCTTGTTTCCAGAACCCTCTCTATACATGTGTGTGTGTGTGTGTAACAAGAACAGCAGTTGTCGAAAGTGCACCCAACACTAGGAGCGCATTTTTCGACAACCAAATTTTTCGACAACCAATTTTCGACAAGGACACAGTGTTGCGTGAGTGCTGTGCCAGAACCGTGTGTGTGTAACGCAGCAGTAAAATTGGGCGAAATAGCGGGTCCATCGAAGCTGCAACGTCCGTAATCAATATTCGCGGATGTGCCCTTCACTAGTATATACAAAAATGTGCCAGAGTTTTTTTCCTATTGGAGAAGTGCATGCACAGTGTATACGCCGACATGGCTGCCGTAAGATATTCGTCCGATGTTCAACTTTCCGAGGCAATCCAAAATCTCCCTCCAGAGCTTCGTGAGATGATTCTCAAGGTGTACATCGCGATAAAAATTAAGGAAAAAAAGGAAATGGCTTGGGATAAGGTGCACGAGCATATTTCAAAACTGGGTTGGGCTAAGGTACACGGGCATATTTCAAAACTGCCTTTCTGCCAATACAGGCAGCAGATTGTACCGATGGTAATTTGCTTTGAATATGCGAACTGCCATTTCGAGGGATGTTGTTTCCCCTGTTACGAAAGTGGAAGTCTTCATAAAGCGACTCTAAACCCTCCGATGGAGTCAATACCTTTCATAGAAGCCACCCCTGAGTAGAAAGTATGCTCATGGGATGGTTATGATTGGCACGACTGGTTCCTTTTCGGCGGGGAGCGTTAGTAAAAAACCCCATCATCCGCCTCAACCATCGCAGCGACGACCTCGTGCGTAATGTCGCGAGCCTCTTTTTGCCACTCAGGTGTGAAATATTCATCCAAAAGAAGTGCGACCAAGTGGAAGCAGGCAATCGTGTTTTTATAACATGCAAACAAAACCGTCTGTTTCTAAAAGTCAGTTCGAAGCGGGAGGGTTCGTGATTTTTTTTAACATCTCCGCTTCAACTCTGCCGCGGATGTCTTTCTCCATTTTATTGACATCAACCTCGGTAAGCCCTCTCTTCGATGGTTGGCGAAGCATCCTTGCACGGAGCTGATCTTTCAGAAAGTTATACTGCTGAAACTCGGAAAGGATTGTGTCGAACTCGTGGGAAGACACTTCGTTGTTGTTCAAAGCGTTGGAGAGCAGTCTGTTGACGGTATCCCGCTTGGCAACGGCGAGAGTGGTAATCTCTTGATGCTTCTTTATTTTCGAGTCGAGATTTTTGCTGGCGATTATCAGCCCCGACGAAACGAGAGCGAAGCAACAGACAGAGCGGAGCCAAAACTCGCGCTGGAAAACGCTGCGGAGAGAACGCTGGAGCCGGCAGCGCCCCAATTAACGAACTTTCTCGCGCGTTTGTATTTTTTAGCAACGAGGCGATAGTGGTGGACCTCACCGGCCAAAGTGTTGGAGATCTCGTTGACTTTCTGCAAGCGGAAATTTTGAGAAGGCTCCGCCACCACTGGATATAGAGGGCCGGCAGGCGGAGCGCTTGGCAACAGATTCGCCGAAGACATTGCGTATATATAGAAATTTAATTTAACTCTAATTCAAAAGGAAGAGGGAAGCCCTTGAAATCAAAGAGTTCGCCGTTTTCATCTTTGGCGCTAATGGTGATGCTATTTATGAACTCGTCTGTAGAGCAGTCTCGCAAAACCTGTTGCGGGGAAGCCTGGTAGCTTACTTTTTCATAAGGCTCCCTTTCACATCAAAAAAGGCTAATACATCTGACCTTTTGCCATTGAACAGATTCTTTTGTTTGTCGATCAAATTACAATGAATAAAATATGTCGTTGGAGCTGTAAGCCGTTTTACAAAGGTTATAGGCGGCAACTTTCGCCCAATACCAAGAAGACCGGCTAAATCGTGATCAATTTCAATAGGTTTTGCCCCAGCCCCAAAATTTCTGATTACAAGCTGGCTAACAGGTTGGTTTATTGCTGTTTGCAACTCTTTATATTGATATTTGGCGAACAGACCGTCTATTTCTTTTGACAATCTTTCTAAACTATAATGCCCTGGGAGTAATTTATTAACTGATAAAGCTTTATCTTTGTTTTTATCTCCGAAGGTGGCTAAACCTTCTTTCTTCAAAGTGTCCCAGCTGTTGTACAAACTGCAAGATATGAGTTTCATGAAATGCACTCTCGGTATCGGTTTTTCAAAAGATATTGTCCCTCCGTTCTGTTGCGTAACAAAAGTGAGAACAACCATTTTTATATTCAACAAATAAAATTGTGTTCAAATACAATGCCGAATGTGTGGGACGATATCGGTCAAGACCCCGGGTTTGGTGATCCCAAGTTTTTGAAAAAAGAAGATGCTGCGAAGAAAAAGGCGTGGACAAACTTTTTAAACCGCTTTCCAAAAGCGGACAAAAGCAGGTTCATTTCACAAGCAATGATCGACGAGAAAAAAAACGTAACCGCCGAGGTGTTTTTCAAAGAAAGCGAAGACTCGTTTCAAAGCGTCTTCGGCTCAGACAGACGGTATTGGAGCGCGGAAATGAAAGAGGCGCTTGGTTTGGGAGACAGCGGGGTTTTTCCTTACCAGCTGGCGCCGCTTGGCTCAAAAGTTTCCTTGCCCATCCCTGCGGTACCTTTCGACGGCAAAGCGCCAAGCTTGAAAAAAAATATTCAACGCCGAAATCCAAATCTACGTCACGCCTGGCCAATATTTCACGACAAAATTCCGAGAAATATTTCAAAAAAGCAAAACTCAGGCACACTTCTGCAACCGAATCAAAACACTGGTTAGGAGGTCCTGACATGAAATATTGGCCGCAACAGCTCAACTTCGCGGTTTTCTGCGCGACACAGGGGTGCGGAGTTTCTCGCGAAATCTTTGACAGCGGGATGGATCTCCCGCCGCAGATAAGAGCTTTTTACAAATTCCACGTGTATTTCACGGTCAGGCGCATTTTGTACCAGCTAGGGGGTATTCAGAGCATAAGCGCTTTGCCCGGAGACCCGCCTTTCAACCAATTCAATAATCATTATGACGTTGCTTCATACAAAAGATTATGCAGCGAGTTCGGGATAGATCCGTCAAGCGATTTTCGTTTCACGCAAGGGGCAAACCACGGTCTGGGAAGCGTTTACGTCTATGCGAGTGGCGCGTCGAAAACTGACTACCTATACCCGGGATGGAACAAATTCAGCGATGAAGGCGGGAAAGCTATTCAAGGAAACCTGATTTATTACATCGAGCCGGGGGCCGCTTCTGATACCCAATCGGACTGGTTCGCGCCAAACACAGCATCCGGTTTGATGCAGGCGGGCTTGTCTAGAATCAACCAGTCAATCGAGGCCTTCGTTTATTGCATCCTAGGCGCGCAAGTCAACGTCCGCAGCAGCATTCTCGGTTCTGGTGGCCGAGCAAGAGAAGCCCAGAGCGAGTTCCTGGTGCTGATGGAAAGCGCGATCACACAGCCAGACCTGGCCGCGAGCGTGCAAAGGTACCAGCTCGCGGTGGATCAAGCGAAGGTCAGGCTCAATCTCGCTGTAGCCCCCATGGCCTGGCTCATGCCCGCGCAAATGATAATCAACACCGCAAGCACGATCGGTTACAACAACAAGCTGAAACAGACGGTCTCCGGGATGAAACTGGGGGTGAACAACGAGGTAAATCCTGACACAAAAAAAGCTGGGCTAAAAATCATGGCAGGCGGCCCGTCAAAGATTAAACCCCCCAACAGCCATCCGTCCAAACCGATTCACAAAGCCGCAACAGCCGAATCAAGGAGGGGCAAGCCCCTCGACCCGGGGCGTGGGGTGGAACCCCACAGGAAACCAGCTTCGACCGAAACTCAGAAAGCACAACCAACGGCGGAAAAAATAGAGCCCGAGGCTCCAGATAAAACACCGCAACACGAAATTAACAAAACAGCTGTCATTGTCGGTATAGTTGGATTATCGGCGTTGCTGTTCATGGCTTGGCGGTAAGTTAACGCTGCTTCTTAAAATATTGTTCGAACAAAAAGGCTACCGCGGCAAGAATTAGCAGCCAGGTGTGCTCGGCCAGAAATCCGACGACTTGGCCGGCGGCTCTGAACAGGAAGCTCACGATCGAGCCAATCAGCCCGGGCAGCAGAGAACCGAGTTTCGCGGCAATATCTTTGAGGCCATTTCCCAAAGTTTTGCCGGTGGCTTTCAAACCTCTGGTGAGGACCCCGATGACAGCTCCAATTGTGGTCCCGGCGGCGATAAGAATGGCGGTCAACGTCACGCCATATTTTTTGAAGATTTCCTTGACCATTTCCAAGAGAGGCCGCCCCCTTTCCCTTTCCGCGATCTGAGTTTGCAAACGCGCGATCTCCTCGTTTCTTTCTGCCACTCTGCCTTCTGCGGCTTCTTTTTCGGAGGGCGAGGCATTCTCATCTTGGATGATTGCCTGGTCTTCCTTGTTTTGGCGCTGCAGCTCGCTTTCCTGCTCTTTCAGGTCGTCCCGCGGTTTTGTTTGGTTTAGCATTTTCTTCGACGTTGTTTCTTTCGCTTTCTTTTGCCGCGAGGCTGGCTCTAAGTCTGTCGACCTTTGCTTGTTCTTCTTCTCTGTTTTCTGCTCGTTTTTCAAGCGCGGCCACCTCTTTTTTTGCGTTTTCTAAATCTGTTCGTAAATTCTTTTGCAGTTGCTTCAGCCTGCGTAGTTCTGCTTCACGTTCAACATTGGAACCATACTCATCATGAAATGCATCAATCTTTGTTTGGTTTCTCTCTATTCGTTGCCTAAGCTCCTGCACCTCTTTTGAGGCTTTTTCCCTTTCCGCGGCGAGCGTTTCAGCCTCTTTTAATTGCTTTTTAGCGTCTATCAAATTTTGTCGGACGGTTCTTAGGGCCTCATTTTCTTGATCAATAACTTCTTGTGCCATCGGGCCAAGAGAGTCTTTGATCTCTTGTGAAAGTTTTGGGTTTAGCCGTTGCCTGCCTGTCCCCCTTTCTTTGGTGAAGAGGTTATAAAGTTTTTTGCCAAAGCCCTTCATTTTGACTTGCAGTTGGCCGGTCTTGGTGTATTCAGTTTTTAGATTTATTGCGCTTGCTTTCGGAAAAACTCTCGTTTAACTGTCCCATGATCTTTGCTGTTCACCTTCCACGCCTAACAAAGGGGTTTCTTCCCACATAAATGACGTCTCGGCATAAGAAGTGTCAGGCAGGCCGGACTACTCGTGCTGCATGGCATGCATTTCCGTTTGTTCACCCCCGTGCTAGGGAGTGGATGCACCGAAGGGGTCAAAAGATTCGGTTGTGTTAACCTCTTGTCTGACATCAGAATCATCGTGGTCAATCCGATTGTCAAGGCCCGGGTCTTTGTAACCAAATGTGCCACCGCCTTCCGCCGCCATAGCAATATATTTCAAGCCTGTTTTTTTTTAATCAGAAAATAATCGCCGGCGTATTATACAATGTCAGTTCCAGAGAACCTTCGCGCAACGTACTGCAAAAAAACATTACGCGCCATGCAGGCCGAGCGCGCGGTCAAGCGAATCACCTTTTCCCGCACTGAAGCCGAACCCGGCGATACGCTGTATGTTTCAGTGCCCAAGCTGAACGTGAACGAGGTTCTGGTGCCGGGCTCGCTAGCGCTTGTATTTAACGTCGACCTTTCTGGAGGGCACGCCAACAACTGCCTTGTCCAGAACGTCACGCGGGCGCTAGTTGACAGGCTGCACGTAAAGTTCGGAGGCGAAACCCTGCAAGACACGGTCGGCTACGGCATCTACAAAATCTTTGATGACCTTTTGCTTTCGCAGGAAAAGCGAGACAACATGATCTTCGAAGGGATTCAGAGCGAGGATCTATGCAAGATCCGCTCAGGCCCGGGAGACAAGAAAACCTCGGGCGTCGCCGCTGAAAAAAAACTGAATGAGGTGTACGGAAGCAAGTACCGGATCACGCTAGACCATCAGATCCTAACCGATTACGGCGTTTTCTACCCCCAGGCCCTTTACAACGAACTCGTATTCGAAGTAACCCTTGCTGAAGCTGAACATGTGGTCATTGGAACTGATACAACCCAGCTGAAATACAAGCTGACTAACGTCCAGCTAGAGTACGAAATGATACGCAGCAAGACTCTGGCAGACGAGGCGCACAGCGTTTACTCCAGCGGAAAAGAGTTCGCCTATGACCACGTGATGCGTTCCAAAGTGGTGATCTTAAAAAAAGACACCGACCCGAGGATGAACATCAAAGTCGACGGCCAAAAAAGGTCGCTAAAAGCCCTCCTGCTACTTTTCATAGAGCCTTATACCAATGGAGCCAGAGATTCAGAAAAATACGTCTTTCCGGATCTGACGAAAGTCAGCGTCACGATCAACGGCTCGCCCAACATGATTTACAACAACGACGTCGAAGGCAAGGACATGTGGGAAGAGGCCCAACGCTTCTTCGTGAAGGAAAAAATAAAACCGAGCACATGGATGCGACAAAGTTTTACACCGGAGATAATTTCGGGCTTCTGATTGATATGCCCTCCATGGCGGACCGAGAAATGCACGGAAGCGGCAGGCGCATTGTGAACAGTACAGACGGCGTCCAGCTGGAAATCGAGAGGAAAGCCGAAGGCTCAGGCAACTTGAACTGCCACGTATTCGTCATCTCCGACTCCCAGTTCAACATTATGGACAGACAGCTGGCTTCAAGTTCGACTACATCGTGCTCATCTGCCCGACGTTCACGCACAACAAGACCTACCACCGGCTTGGCGAAAACGATCCAAGAATGGATGTGATAGTCTGCGAGCAGCACGCCGTGGAAAAGTGGCTGAGATGGCTCTCCGAAGGCACCAACACGCTCATAATCCTCCACTACTGCGCAGCCTCCAAAGATGTGAAAGAGCGTGCAGGCGAGCTGGTGAATCTCGCCATTTCTGCCCGTCATATGGGCATCAGCGTTTGGGTGCTGACCCAGAAGTTGACCGGCATTACATCTTCCTTCAGGGAGAACGTGGCGGCGATCGTCCTCTTTTACACCCCCTCGGCCAGGTCCACGAAAGCCATCTTCGATGATTACGCCGGTGAACTCTCCCCGGATGAGTATAAAGGTCTGGTTTCAAAGCTGAAAGAGCGAAAGTTCTCTTATCTTGTTTTCTCGCTTCGCCACCCGTACGGGGTAAAGTTATTTGAATAAAAAAGTGAAAGCTGCATATAGCTTTGCACAATGGCTGGAGAAGAGGTCGTGTTAGCAGAAGTTATGAACCTTCTTCAAACCGAGCCCGAGCCGTCGAGTGGTCCCGCAGGTGGCCTTGTTCCAACCACCCCCGGACCTGACATTCCTGCTCTTCGCGAGCAGCTGGCCGTGCTGGTGTCCACAGACAAAGCCAAAGAGGCCATCGGAGTGCAGCTAACCCACGAGCAGGTGAAGCGCCTGAGCGACAAAGAGGTCGAGAAATTCACCAAACGCTACGAGACGTACGTGGGCTCCAAGAGAACGGAAAGCCTGATCGACAGCTTTATTTTTCTTGCAACCAAAGTGGTCGGAATGACCGTCAAAATCAAAGACATCGACGCTTATCAGAAAGAGCTCAGAAACGACTACATCTTGAACAAAGAGCTCTCCAATCTGGCCGGCAACCTTGCTTTGAAGTGCGGCCGGTTTCTTGCTGCGGCCAACGCGGTGTTCATCACCACTAAACATGTTGATTTTAGTCCACAGTTGCCGGAGCAGAGCCACCCTTCTCGTGATGAACACGGCTATCCGCTTGAGGGCGTTGATGAAGTACCCGGATCAGCAACTGGCCAGCATTCGTTAACAACTGCTGAGGGCTTGCTGTCAAATTGTTAACAATTAAACTTTTTTCATTTGCTTAAAATACGGTTCGCTTCAGAATGTCAACCGAACAATCAGAGAGCGCGCCTCAGGTCGAGACCCAGACAGCACCCGCCGGCGATATCACACAGCAAGCGACAACTCCGACTGCAACCAGGCAGCGCGTAAAAAATCCAAAGCGTGTGGCTGCTGGGAAAATGGTTGCTGAAAGAACCCGGCTGGCCCGGGAAGAACAGAAGAAAGCGGCCGAGGCTTATCACGCGGAAAATAAAGCGAAAGCTGCCACAGCGGCAGCCCCTGAGCCAGCCCCGACTACAGAAGGTGAAAGCCAAAAGAGCGAAAGCCCAAAGAGCGGCGGCCTCAGCGCCAACCAATGGATTGCTATTGGCGACATAAGCGTTTCACTGCTCGGGATCTATTACAAACGTAAAGAGCTCAAGGTAATGGCCAAGCCCGCGTTCGACAAATTCAAAACGCCGGAGCCCGCGCCTGAGCCCGCGAGTGTCGAGCCAGAACCTGCTCGCGCGACACAGCGAAAATGATTTTAAAAAATGATTTAAACTTTCGCGTGTAATGCATATCACGATGTCAGACCCAACCATCGCGCATCTTCTCGTCTGTTCAGTCGCAATTTGCGGAATTACAATATTTTGGCTCGAATTTACCGCAAAAGCTGTCAAAAAGGTGGCGCAACTTACCAACGAAATGTTTGCTGATAAGGGCGCAGAAGAAAGAAAAAGACAAAGAGAAAGAGAACAAGAAGTAAGAAGAAGAATAGGAGAAATAATAATAAGAAGAGAAGAAGCAGCAGCAAAAGAAGAAGAAGAAGAAGAATCCGCGGGAGAGGCACATTAAATTAACACAGTTTGGAGAAAAGCTTTGAAAATATACTCAGATGGAAGTCTACTGCGTGAAAGACGGGCGAGTGACGCCGAACGTCCGAGGAACAGCAAAAATTGTTGCTACAAAAAGCAACCGGCGACTGCTAAAAGTGAAGTGTGCTGTGTGCGGAATCACCAAAACAAAGTTTTTGCCCGGAATTCCCAGAAAGGCAGCCAAATTGAAATAAAAGAGCAAGCTGGAAAGACAGATTAATTTTGTTTTAAACTTTCGTTCTTTACTTATATCGAACGCACCATGTCCGACAACAAGCTTGTCAAGACCGTCATTGACGCCGCAACTCTCACGGTATTAGCCGCGGGTATCGGCTGGGCCGCAAAAAAGGTTGTGAAAGAGAATGTCACTTCCGATCCCAGCAGCAGCCCGATGAATTACGTGAAGTTCACCGCCGTCATGGCTGGCAGCATTGCGCTCAAAAAGTACCTCGAGGACCAAAAAATCCTTCCCACCAGCGTTTAGAAAAAAAAAACATTATAATAACGCAATGGCGCGTTCTTATTTCCCCATCAAAGCCCTCACAACGGCTGCGCTGTTGTTTTTTGCAAACAAGATAATCTGTTATACCGCTGATGCCATAGATTTTGTTTGGGCGGTTAAGATTATCACCCATGAAGACTCCGATTCTGAGGATCAAGACTCCGATTTTGAGGATCTTGATAGTGTGGATCAAGACTCCGTTTTTGAGGATCTTGATACTGAGCACTTTCCATTACCGGAGAAATGCCCTACGCCTCCTCCCTATGAACTCCCGCCGCCGCCATACGAGAACAATTAAAAATAGATTTTACAACATATACAATGGCGAGCATCGCGATCATGATTGGCGGGACTGTGTTGAACGCCACGGCTTTTATCGGCGGCAATTATCTGGCGAGGGCGCTTGGCGGAGGCGACAAAGCCGCACTTGAAGAAAAATAGCGCCACGGCAAAGCTCTCGAGGATTATCAAGCGGCTTACGCCAAATACACGCGCGACCGAACACAACTTTTCGACTGGATTGCGACCAACGCGCAAACAAAGGAGCAGGCCAAGCAGAACTTCACCAACACCGTCTATGCCTTCAAACTCTACAACCAGGCGCATCCTGACGAACGGATGGTACCCCCCAAGGAGCCCAAGTTCTCAGATTTCTATCAGCCAAGCGAGCAGCAGAAAAAGGGTGAACTCGCGTTCGTGGGTGCCGGGGCGCTCGCTCTGGGCTACGCGACCTTCCGGTTCCTTTAAACTTTTTCACGCCTTACTTATATGGAGGCCAAACTCGCAAAGATTTACTACGGCCCCGGGGGCTACTGGAAAGGAATCGCCGCGATCAAAAAATTAGCCGAGGCGGCCAAGGTACCTGAAGAAACCGCAAAAAAGTGGCTGATCAGGCAAGCGCTCTGGCAGATATTCCTCCCCGCGCCGAGGCGAATTCCTCGCCCGAAATTCGACGTTCCCACACCCAGCGAGGTCCATCAGGCGGACCTTCTTTTTCTGCCGCACGACAAGCTCCCTCGCGGCCGCAAAGTTTATAAATATGCTCTCACCGTTGTCGACGTGGCCAGCCGCTACAAAGAGGCCGAACCCCTGACTTCGAAAAATTCTGATGAGGTCGCCCAGGCCTTTCAGAAGATTTACAAGCGCGGGCCTCTCAAATGGCCTGAAATGCTGCAGGTTGACCCCGGGCGCGAATTCATGGACGCTGTCACAAAAGAGATGGACAAGCACAAAACATATATCCGGCACGGGCGCGTTGACATTCACCGCGACCAGGCCATTGTCGAACGTTTCAACCGCACCTTGGCTGAGCGCTTGTTCGAGCACCAGTACGCCGTGGAAATGCTTCTCCCTGAGGGCCAGCGGTCCACCGCCTGGGTGAAAAGACTTCCAGAAGTTGTTTCGGCTCTGAACAACAAGGTAACGAACCTTATCGGCAAGAAAACCGCCGTTGCCATCAAAGAAAAATCTGTTTATGCAAGGCCGTCGACACCTTACACGAGGCCTGTTGGAAAAAGAGAAAAAATCCTCCCCTCTTTTGTCCAAGTTCGTTATCTCTACCAGCCTGGCGAGCTTGAGGGGGGAGTGAAAAGAGCCACGGATCCAATCTGGTCTTTGAAAGTTTTCGGCATTGAAAGATCTTTTTCCAAACCGGAACAACCCGTTCTCTACTATCTGCGCGACGGGCCCAAGCGCGGCTTTGTTCGTGAAGAACTGCTGGTTGTCCCTCCGAACACACAGTTACCCCCAGAGCAACTTTGAAACTTCGGCTTCCAACACTCTAAGTTCGTCATCCGTTAATGTTGAGAAAATATCCATGCAGGTGTACCCGTAAGCTTTTGTATGGATACCATCGTCACCAATCCATCGCTTTGAATCAAACGGCGAAAGCGAAATTTTGTTAATATGCATGCCATAGATCTCATGCCCCTCGCTTCGAAGAATGTTCATTCCATGCCATTGCTGCTTCGCACCGAAAAGCGTTTCCTTGTAATTTTCATGCGTTATTTGTTTCTTGACAACGTTCTTTTTCACGCCCTTCGCTTTTTTGATATTTTTTTCGTCCGACTTCAAGATGGAGTACATTTTCGGTCTCAGACCAACGAACTCTGCGATGGGGGTTCCTGCACATTCGTCTTTCATTTTGCCCAAGACCTTTTTGTTGGTGTTTGAGTGGAGAGGATGCTCCTTCGGGTAGTCGCTCGTGTCCAAAACAACTTCAAGACTTAGTTTTAGTAGCAATGAATACAACTACCAGGATTACCTGAAGGCTTTTCTCATAGAGGGAAGTGGCTACAGATTACGAGCGCGAGTTCTGTTTGAGCGAATAGTAAACGAGGTGTAGCTGAGTTGACAATAAGTATAATTGTTTTAGTACACACTCTACAGGACTGCAGCCCAAAACCTAAAATTTTGTGTACTTTTTATCCTAAAATCAAGAATAAATTTCAATTTTACGAGCAACACAACAGCGACGAGAGCACTTGACAAATTTGCGGATTTCCTATAGTGTAACGAGGGCTTTGGGGGGAATTTAGGGCACTGGCTGAGCGGGAAGTGCCATGCTACCTTCCGGGATCTTTTTAGATCAAGTGGATATTACTACTTATTACTTTTCACACCCTTAAAACCTAGAGCTCATTTCTTATTCGAAGGCTCTGTTCTACGAGCAGGTGCAAAACGCCTATACAACTACTTCTATAATTATTAAAGATTGTGTTGTTGCAAGATTAACTAAATCTATTGTTTATCGACAAATGTTCCGTTGTGTTACCGAAAAATTTTTTAAACTGTCTTTAACTTAATTTAACAATAAAGCTAGTGCCTAGCAAATTCCAAACTAAATCCTTGAATTGAAAGTATCAAATACTAATTCCGAGTGAAATGCCTTTCAATTGAAAAATATATATATACTTTCTTGTACTCTTTGTCTTCTCGGCTTTTCGTCAAACCTTTACTTGGCCTGCCTTGGCAGCCCAGAACGAGCTTCTGCATGCTCAGACAGCTTACCATTGTCGTAATCCTTGCCATGCCATGTTATCTGAAGTCGGTGATCCACAAAGTGATAGTCTGGGAACTGGACAACCTTCTTAGCTCTGCATGCAAAAAGGCAAAGGAGCTCGAATTAGTGACACTGGGTCGAATGCATCAGCATATAACAAGTACAATGCCGTTTTAAAAGTGCAAACTACTACTGTATCCTGATCGTTGCCAGCTTCCGAGCTTTACTATCCTGATAAAATATATATATATCCAACCGAATTCGCAAAAACATGCCCGCATTGACTCAAAGACAGTCCCAGCGGCCAGAACTCCTCTGACCAACCCCCTGGCTAGGAGATTGGCCAATCACGCATGCACGTGGCATGGACCACTCCAGCAGGGTGCCATGTCAACACAGAAGCCTCAAACAAGGTCAAACAACTGAGTAAAATACCCAGAAACACAGTCAACATCAAGCTTATTTAACACTGAAAACTCAAATTCTAGCTAGTTGGGGGTGTCAGTAAAAGACACCCTCCCCTCCTCTATGCTTTTGATAGCTGGCCCCCAGCAAGCCACCAGCTGATAGGCCAGTCATTGGGCCATGTGCCCAGCCTAGCCTTGACGGAGCCCCCCCCCCCCCCCCCCCCCACCGCCCCCTGGGTTTAAGGTCGCTGGCTTAGCCTGGATTCGGGCGAAGCCCGAATCCAGGCGAAAACCTAGCTGGCATGTTTTTGCGAATTCGCTTAGACATATAAAGCAGACCTTTTTTAGCATACTCACTGTTCCCCATCTTTCAATGAAGTTGAAGTAAACTTTCTCGTCATAGTTTTGCGGTAAAACACATACAGCAGTTGCGAAGTCATCTGACACTGGAAATTTCTCAATGGGAGCCAAGTCCAGCTGATATCGTGCACGACCTCGATTGCACACATTCCTCTCTTCATAAAATACATTGTGGTATTTCTCAGTTTCCTTTTTCGTCTGCTCAAACCCTACAGCATCGAGAAAACAAGAAGACACAATCTGCTACTGAGAGACCAAGTTTGATTTAGTTTAAAATGTCCATTCACTTTATATTTCCCCTATCACTGTTAAAGCAGAGAATGTAACACCTCATCTTGGTGACACCCAACCCACTGTTCAAGCCACTTAAACTGAGCTGACCATGTGTCATATGTATTAACCAAAATCATTTAAAGGTGAATATTTTTGACCTATGCTCACAAGTTTTCATTTGTTTACAGCATTCAGCTTTCAGTTACCTATGGTTAATTCATCTAATATCAACATCGTTTCTCTTACTTGAACTCATAGTGAAGGCGACATTCCACGGTGCTGCATCGTAACCACCTGCAGAAAGGAAAAGAAAAATAATAAAACTGTTATAGTGTTTCTCAACTCGCACGTTTCTCGCAAAAGATTGGAGTTTACCGCTTGATTAAGTTTTAAACTCAGATTTGAAAATATATGACTTCATTTTACACACGATCGGGAAAAAGCGATTGACGCAGTTTGCTTGGTTTGTGCATATCCAAAAACGTGCTTTTTTCAGCTGCACTCATGAAGAATTACGCCGATTCGCTAGGGTAAAACTGTTTTCCGTGACATTTACAAGGTTATTTTGAGTAATTTAATCAAACCCACATTGCAATTGGGAACAAAAAAATAACTAGGGGCAAAAGAAAAATGCGAAAATGTTTTGAAAAATATATACAATGACCGATCAAACATTATTTTATCATTAACAAGTAGCAAAAAGATAATTAGACATGAGATGATATTGAATCACTTTGCTGACAATCTGTCAATTACACTCACCTGTCGCCTCTACATCAAGATTGAGTTTCTCTTGATAACGTTTGGAGACCGAGAATACCTCTTTCTTATTGGTTGTCACGCAGGATTCACGTGGTGCAAAGCTGACCTGATCTGGAACGACGTACTTCTTGTCAACTGATACTTTGTTGTTATTCCAGGTTAGTTTGAAGACCTTTCTAGTGGAGAGCAGACCGGAATCAACACCACCGTTTGACAAATCACCCCCCTCAGGATTTCCCTCCAGAAGATTATAACCGACACCCACAAAGTGAACACCTTTTGGTGGATCCTGGAATGCCTGTGTAACAACCCCTACGCCAAGAATGAGGAAAACGGAAAGATGCATTGAGGCCCTGTTCCTTTTCCTCTGATGCCTGCCGGAAGAAATTTATAATGAAGCAACTCTACAAATACGTACGTCTTCCAGGTACTGCTGAGAAATTTGCGATACCTGCAAGCGGAAAGACTTCTGCCCCTTTCAGGTTTCTCTAGCGAATCTAGTTCAAAAGCTAACCCTTGTTATTGCTAGTGACGAAGAGGGTAATGAAAACGAAATTCAGTAGATAATTGAACTTTTAAATGCTTTCATATAGAATTATAACAATGTGAAAAACCAAGACAAAAGTGAAAGAAAAAACATTGTTAATGAAGGAGGATCTGTTCAACAGAACAAAGATAGGTAAGCAGAGAAATAGAAAGGGTTTCTCAAGACAAAAATGTTGAAACCAATCCTTACCTTGTTTGTCTCTGTTACTTAGCCAGGTTAACTGTGACACGCCAAGGAATTGCTGAAGAGTATTTATGCCAGTTTGTATCAATGTTGATACAAATAAAAAGGCAGTCAGTGCAAATACTGTATGGAACCTCAACAGATTATTTAGTTAGTTGGTCATGGGATAATGTGTTATACTATGACTATTCTTATTTAAGAAACACAATTAATTGGTCAACCCTGCGCAAAACCAATTTTGAGGCCTTCCATTATCTCGCCAGTTTGTTTTGCGATGATTTTTAATCAACAACTTGTCGATGTTTAACAGCTTTTCAGCTTGCAGTGAGAGAAGTCTTGAACAAGACATTTTGCTATTAGATTTTTAAACTTTAATTCAACAGTGGCTGACAAATACTTAATTACTCATTTTAAAATGGAAAAAGGAAGCTAGGAGACTGAATTTCCCTGTAAAATAACTACATATTTGGTATATTGTTCAGTTTCGAAAAGATTCTTTCCTATTATTGGTTCTCACGAGAAGGTAGCCAAGAAATATACAAAAACCATCAACAACAACAACAAAAAACTAGAGGTTAAAGTTTCTCTGAATGAATATGCTTTTAATGATAAATAAATTTGTCATCGTTTTGTTTTTCTCAATTTATTATTATTATTATTATTATTATTATTATTATTATTATTTCATTAGTCGCGAAATAAAGAATGTTGGAGTCAGAAGGGTTTTTTCATCGCAGACCGACCTTGTGAGAAGGGAACAGGTACATAACTGAACGTGATAAATAAGCGGTATGATTGGTGAGAAAGTCTTACGTTATTGATAGTTTGACTGAGAAAAAGTTAATCGTTTCCACCAAAATAATAAAATTTGTCGCAGATTGCAAATGAAGTCTGCCGATTTAAATCGCAAAATTCTAAGCTTATTCGTCTGCTTATTCGTTGGAAACACGCTAAACAATTACCGCCGACTACTTTTAATTAATTTCTTCGCCAATTTGTCACATCTACAGGAAAAAGAAAATACAGACGTAGGTCGGTTATTATTAGTATTCCAAAAGTAATATTAACTTACGAAACAATAGCGACTACCAAAAGGTAAACGCCAGATGAATAAAGTGACTGCTTTCTCAGACTTAAGGTGGCCGAACACAGTTTTCGCGCGCGCTTTTGCTGGTGCAATTCAGCGCGCGCACAAGGATTGAAAAACAAGCATGCCTTCAATAGAGCGATCATTTTATTTACTCAACACCCGCACTATACGCGCTATTTTTCTCCATTATTGAACGCAGTGTATTGATGCCTTTAGTCTTATATTACAAAGCTATGTTAGAAAAGGTAACGACGCAAAGAACCCAGCAATTCTCAGCTTTTTCTTTGTTACCGAAAGAACCCAGTTAATGCAGCGCATGCGCAGTTGCTCGAAAAATTGAGACCTATTGCTTTTGCAGAAACTTGCCGATTTCTAACGATCCAGTCGATAGAATTCAAGAAATTTGGCAAAACAATAATTCAGAAACCACGCGAATGATCTATCGCAAAAAATCTGAATTTTGACATAGGGAATTTTTAATAATACAGAACATGCAGTGAAAACGATTTACGGCGAATTCCGAAAGTCGCCTATGTCAAAATTTTATAAGAACAGTGTTGACAGAAGGGATTTAATGTCAATTCATAGTGGGCAAATGATGAAAAAAATCTAACGACTGAATTTTTTTAAAATAAACAAAAACCATTTTTTAAACCTTGTTTTTAACCAGCCCCGTTGCCATGGCAACAACACTCACCTTAGTCAAAATCTGAGAATAAACCCTTCTGTGGTTAACGTTGACTCTTGCAAAAAAACAGGCGCCAAAGCATAAATATCTTTAAAGTAATGGTGAATTAGGCAGAGGCTCTTGAAAACTGTGTTCAGCCACCTTAATCAGCGGCTTAATCACAAAGTTTTGATTTTCGCCGATTGAATGACTGGGGAAAAGGTGCGATGTCCGTAATGGTCTCGTGTGACTTTTACTATTTCTTCTTTTTTTTTAACTTTCTTTTTCGTATTTCTAAAGCCGGTGAACCGAGTAACAATAGAGAGCAAGAAGTGAGAAGGCTAAAGACTCATATTTCTAAATTTTTAGATACACATATCGAGTATTGACTTTTTTGTTCCTAAACCAACGCGGTTAGGTGAATTACATTAACAGAGCTTCTTAAAAGATCATGGAAACTTATTTCAGACCTTTCTTCACAGTTTGCGTCTATCTATGTTTGGTTAAATTAGCTCTAAAGGGTTCACCATACATCTCATGATAATTTGAAGCTGGAATCCTTTCGCTAAGGGTGAAGTTAACTGCTTATCTGACACTTCGATTTTAAAGTTCGCGATCGTTTTGCACAATCAAAAACTGTTTTAGCGTACACTGGAATAAAAATTAACAATACACGCATAGTGATTTTGATTCATCTGACCACTTTTACAATCTGAAATTAAATCGGTTTTCTGAATTTGCATCAAGCTGTTTTCGCGTTCTACTAAAGCATCCGTTGGACTAATTATAATGCCAAAAGGGTCCGTTTTCATGAAAAACAAAGGCGTGATACTGAAAGTCTAGTATGTACAGTCTCAGCGGCTACTTGGCAGTCATGCAATGGGAGAAAATACGCAAAAGTTTTGTATTGCTTCCGTATATTTAAAACGTTTTAATGGCCAGCAGAAAGTTACGCATCTGCTGTGTTCATTAGTCGGCTTAATTATCTTATAACATGAAATTATTGGTGTCGGAAAATGTTTTTTTTAATGCGATTTTTAAGGGTTCGGAAAATTCGACTGAGGGAAAAAGAAAAAATAAATAAATTAATAAATAAATAAGTAAATAAATAAATAAAAGAAGTGGCTAGTTTTTCTTTTAAGAACTCTTTAACAAGTTTTCCAAGATAGTGATATTTAAGTGGGAAAACATTGTCTTTCCAAAGTCATAACATTGACGTGTGGCAAAATTTTCACGCAATAAAGAAGTTTAGATCTCTTAGAATCGTTTTCGTCTAATCGAAGTCAAATGAACACGAACCAATTACACAGTTTTACTATATTAAGCGACGTGATCGTTTCTTCACGTGCACTTGAATTCTTGCACGCCCAGAAAGGAAAAGTGCTCTTCGAACTGAAACGGTACAATCCCGATACTTCCAGACTATTATAGGCGTCGCAAAGACTCCTTATAGAGCACCATTGTAAAGACACAGAACAGGCGGGGAATGGTTTATGTAAAACGAATCCAAATAATATAAAGATGCCTGTTCGCTCCCAATCACAACATTTATTGTTACTATATTAAAGCGAGATTTAGCTTCCCATTTTATCTTCCGCACTGTTCATCGGGCTCATCCCAACTTGCAAACCTTTGGCAATTAAAGGAATTCCTGAGTTTCTCAGAAAACGCCATCTATTTAACTGCAGTACGTTGTACATTTCCGTGTCTATCGTAACAGATTATGGCCAACAGAATTTAAAAAATAAATATTAAAGCCAAGCATGCAGCAAAATCGTTAGTCATTTCTGGGTAATGCTAAATCTACTCTGTTACGATTAACACCAGGTCACTAAAGAAGGAAGTAAAGATAAATGGCGCAAAATTATTTTGAGAAAAATGCGGCTTTCTTCAAAATGGCCATCAACGAGAAATGGAAATGTAAGAGATAATAGTAGACTACTCCGTTTTCTTTTCTTAGCCGTTATTGTTCTCATTTTCTCATTCTCTTGCTCATTTTCGCGAATTCGAAAGCCTGTGACGAAGTTGGTTTATAACAGGATACTAATTCAAAGTAAGCATAACTAAGTTCTGCTTAGCTTAATTTTAGAATAATAGTGAAGTAGTTTTTTTTTTTTTTAATAAAGAAATCACACTTGATTCACAACCGTAAGCTATTGCAGCGGCCATTTTAGAAGTACTACTGCATTACTTTCTATTCATCAAATAAGTTATGAACGTTGGTTAAAATATTGGTATTTTCTTCTCGATTGGCTTCTGGCAAATATGACAGATTCTTAGCTGCTCTGCACAGCTGTGACAGGTGCCATGGCCACAAAGGAAAACGATATTCTTCTTCCGTTCGACACAAATGCAGCACACGATGGATTCCTCCATCTTTCGCAGCTTTCCTTCCAATAACTGATATTTTGTTACCAGAGACTTGCTGTTGATTCCAATTATTGGTGTACCATCTGCAGGTTTAGGAGCACTTGTTAATGACTTGGGCAATAAAACCATAAAGAAAAGAACATTCAACCCCTTAAGACAAAGACTACAAAGCCATTAATATTGTCAGCAATGCGTAATGAATAACTGGGGTTTTGCAATGCTCAAGAAGTTGCGTTATTAGTAGTGGTAATAGGACTGAGTGGAGTCCAATTCGGTCTGTAATCATACGACTGATAATAAAATCGGACGACTAAGCAGTGGGAGTCCGATTTGTTTATCACGAGTATGATTATAGACTAAAACGAACGACATGAAGTCTCATTATCAGTTACTAATTACGCAATTTTTTTAATATTGCACATTTTTTTTTGCAATCATAAAAATTGCAATTTTCGAGAAAAGAAGAATAACCAAGTTATGAAAGAAAGTTAAAATTTGCATTAAATGACTGACAAAAGAGTAATTAACCCCTAAACTACACCTTTGAATGTGATTGGTTAATTTAAACTGCAATTTTGAATGTGATTGGCTTATTGAACTGTCCGATAACAAACTGTCCGATAACAACTTGGCAAGTGAATTAGTGGAAAGTAGGAGTTTTATAAACCAATCATAGTCGAGGAAATCAGTGTAATTTTTATGAATAGTCGAGAAATATCCTTTGCCACTTCGTCACTGTCACGTACCGATCTAATCCTTTCCAGAAAGTATTTTTCATGATAATTTAACAGTAACCTAGACCAAGCTTTTACACCATTAAACACCTTTAACCCAACCGGCAGATAGCTCTGTGATATCGCTGATAGCGGGTTACTTTTTACCAGCAGCACAGTGTTATGTAGCAACAGCACCGTCAAATTTAATTCATTTGTTCCCAAAACGATGTAAATTTGTTTTGAAAACCACTCGTTGACTAGGGGCATGTGTAAATGGTCTTACTGTTAGTGCAATTATCGCCAAGAATGTCGATGAATGTCACTCGATACTGATCAAAGAAGGCCCTTAAACGCTCAGATCCAGTTCATGACCTTGCTGGTCAGGCAACGCCCTGGTCTTAGAAAGTCTTCCTCGGGAATGCATTGTATCAAAGAATCCTTGCATATTACCTCTCATTCCTTTTCCAGTAATAGCAGTTTTGCATTCCAAACATCGCTTTAATCGAGGCGCACATTCTGCAAAGTTAACAGATTGACACTAAAAGTCATTTTGATTCGCAAAAAGAGAAGCAGTTATTTACGACATATTGTAAACAACAACAACAATAACATTGACAAGTCACCTATACACACTACAGTGTGGCCGCAGGGTTTAAATGCAACGACAGCCTCATTCTCTTCGCATATCTGACACTGCGGTTTTTGTTCATTACAGGACAGCAGATTTTCACTTTCTATAATTTCTTTTGCTTGATCCATATGTTCGTCGTTGCCATCAGCCTGTGTTTCCAGATCTGGACCTAAGCTGTGGTCATTTTCTGCGACTTCGTTATCCACAGCCATTGCGACATCTTCATCGGTGCTATTGTTTAGTACTTCTGTGTCCGAAGGTTCTTCTTGCACTTGATTAGTCACTTCCAGGACGATATTTTTCTTTATATAAAAACAAATGAAATTTGAAAATATTTATTTGTCCCTATTTATTTCAAACTTCCCTATTTGTAGTAATAGATGTCCAACAATAGCAATTAAATGTAAGCATGACGATAGATGCGGATGCAGCCATAACAATACTGGAATAAAGGACCTGAAAAAATGTTCAGGGTTTGAACGGGACTCGAACCCACGACCTTTGCGATACCGGTGCAATGCTCCGCCAACTGAGTTATCAAAGCCACATGAGAACGGTAGTGTGTGGGTTGGCCCTTTACGTTCGTTGGACGTAATACGCGGCTCAAGTATGTCAATTCCATAGCAATAGATGGAATTTACATACTCGAGCCGAGTATTACGTCCAGTGAACATAAAGGGCCAAGCCACACACGACCGCTCTCATGTGGCTTTGATAGCTCAATTGGGAGAGCATTGCAACGGTATCGCAAAGGTCGTGGGTTCGAATCCCGTTGAACGCGTGAATTTTTTCCAGGTCTTTTTTCCAGTAGTGTTATGGCTGCATTCGCATCTATCATCATGTCTATCCCATTTGTCTTGTTTTCTTTTAATGTTTTTTTTTTTTGTTACGTTAAAGGTGAATTCTCTGCAGCTATGACGCTAGTTGTTTGTTTGTTTCAGTTTGCTTATTTGTTGGCTTTTAGACTGTTTTGGGCTAAATCCCGCTTGTAGAGGCAATTAATGATGCATTCCTTTTACCGGTCGGTGTACTTTTTTAATATATATCTACCTGATAACCTGTACCTTTCAATACACACAAAACTTTACACTTTTTTTAGATTCGCAGAGGAATAGCTACTTAGTAGAAATGTTGTGAATAAATCGTTATTGTATGTATTGGTTGGCGTGAGACTTTAAAACAATATTAGGTGAAATAAAATCCTCCCATAAACTCTCACGCTATTTAAATTACCATCATTTTGCCACTCCTTTACTTAAGAGGGATCAAGAAAGATCCTGGGTGCTGGGTTGAGATTCATTAATAACATTAATTATTGATAAAGATAAGTTGTTTTCTTATCGTCAATGATCCGCCCAGCATCAACATCTGAGACGCGGATTAAATTCAGGCCGAAACTGGACTGGCGTCTCTGCTCTTTTAACTGCAAAGCTATGTTATATATGACAAGGAAACTCCTAAAAAACTTACGGGCATGTCTTATCTCATAAATTAACCTGCCGGTACATGTCACACGTCATTGTTGTGCCATCTCTTTTCGATCTTACTTGGTACGAGGGCTCTCCGTCGACAGAATTTTCCACGATATTAACGTCCTCGTCCATCGCCACATTTACAGCACCTTGATCGTCTTCCTCCCCCTGATTTTCCTGCCCTTCTGTGGCCTGAACAGGTTGATCTTGGACGGTGATGTCGCCGTTGTCCTCATTTATATCCTCTTGCTTGCTATTAGCTTCACTTGTACTTGGCTTGTTTCTTTCCACATCTCTTTGGGTCCCTTCTGCCTTTTTGGCTAACCTAGTACTATTCATTATTTGTCTGTTTGAGGATGGGTTTGTAGCCCCAAAGCTCGGAACTCTCCTAATCTGTGAAGTCCTGATATAAATGAAAAAATAGAAATATTTTGACTTGACTTAGTGGACATAAAAGCATTTTACATATGCTTAGTAATAACGATACTCTAAAATGGGCAAATGACTTCACAAAGACACACTGCTGTTTCTTGTACCCGCCAGATGCCGCAATCTCTCGAATGAGATGTTCAACTTCTGACCCTTGACATCTATGAAGTGGGGTTTCGCCTCTTCCATTCACCTTGAACACATCAGCTCCGTAACTTAACAAGCAGCGTGTAACAGTTGCGTAGGAACGACTGTCTCCGTGAACTCGTAACAGTAACTGGAGACTAGGCTGAAACAGGAAGAGAAATTGACGTGATTAGAACGTTGCTATACAATATTTCCGGTCAATAATAGATACATTCCCTCCTGGTAAGTACATGAAAATTGAACCATCAACAATTTAAACACGTAATACACTAAAAAACGGAATTGAATGCACACAATTCTCATCTGTAAGAGCCACAGATCCATTAACACACTATTTTTCCCGGTTATCAAATTGTCCGCTCACTAGCTCCGATATTTATCCGTCTTCGAGAAATGTTTTTCTTGCGTAATAATCAAAAAGAGGCAATTCTAAACGCAGAGTGTCTTCTCTTTCCTTTCTATTCTCTTTTCTAGTTGAGCACCGCGATCATTTAGTATTCGACTTTAGGCGGGGTCAATACAAATTTCGCCAAATCGCGAAATTGTGTCTCGAAAATTTTCTAAACAGTCTTTTAAAAACCTGAAACAAAGATGTAAACTACCAATAAATTTTAAAGATCTTGTTTGATATTGTCTTTAGTGCTGAAAACGAATTTAAAGCCACCTGATTAAACATAATGGTCACTGATTAAACTTGCGGGTATACAATTGAAGTTCAGTACCGTATATTTTTCCACACAGAGCATGTTACCAAAACAACCGGTTAAACTACATTTTTCCAGCTATGTTCGAGTGACTTAATTGGATGACATCGGATGGTTCTTTGATAAATAGAACTCTATAGCATTATATGTTTACCATTTGACTCATTAAATCTGTTCCTAGCAAGGACTCTTTAGCCAGGGCAATGTGCAATGCTGTATCTCCGTCCTTGTCGACAGAATTTACATCTGCTCCATGATCGAGAAGGATTTCGACCATGTCCGAGTAACCTTCATTAGTGGCCAGATGAAGTGCTGATTGATTTTCAACTGTAAGCGCATTGACATCACACCCAGGCTTTCGGACAAAAAAAAAAAAAAAAAAAAAAAAAAAATTGTGATAGCTAGCCTTAATTAAGGACCTGTGCACACAACGACCGTCAAATTATTTCAGAATTAGAAAACGTTTAGCTATAACAATTATTTAACAGAAGAAGAAATACATGCATACACTATGTGTAGAAAGTTGACAATAATACACAGAGTTAGGCCAGCCTGAAAGCGTAGCTCCTGGGCCGGGTTGTTCAGAGCCCGATTAAGCAAACCCAGGAAAAGGTAGAATTTTGATTTGAGTTAACTTTTTGAGTAACTTTGCGGTGAGGTTTTTAGTATATTGTTTGGCCTTCTGATTTGAGTTTTAGTAATCACCTTATACACAAAACTAAGCAACAAAAAACATTTGTATGGAAGAAAAAGTTATAATTCGGTTAACTTTTAATCCCGGGTTAGCGTTAATCAGGTCCCGAACATATCCTGCCCTGTCTTCAACAAGTTAACCTGACATTAGCCGGCGATCCAATCGAAAACCAGCACTTGGTCAGCGGTCAACTTAAAAAAACCTCGATGAACTGTAAACTTGAGCCTGCGATATGGTCACGTGATACTGGTCAGCGGATACTTTTTTTGACAAGTGTCAATTGATCATAACCTGGATGTCCAATATCAAAGAAGTACACCTTAAAGGCTGCATGTCTGTCAACCTATTATTTGGAGTATGGCCGACATGTCGCTCGACTCCGTCGTCGCCGTCGTGCGTACGCGCCCACGAGCAATATCGCTAGCCACGATACAGTATGGGGCTCCGCTTGACGGCCCTTCGGGCCCCGGCCGGAGCTCCGCAATAAAAATTAACTACATTCAATACAAGCATAGGCGATGACTCTTTAAAATATCTGAAATATTATAATTATAATTTCGTACGGGAGACCAAAACAGGAAAATAATTTTACTCATTTCGTAACTGGCTATTTTCTACCCTTTTTTTTGCCAAATATAATTTACGTATACTCAAGTATAACAATGAGGATGTTTACCTGCTTCAGGAGGATTTTGGCTATTTCGCGGTGGTCATTGATTGCTGCAATATGAAGGGTTGTAAATCCGTCACTTTTTGCAACATTCAAGATATCGCCGGCCTTTGCAAGAAGCTTTTCCACAGCTCTGTTAAGTTGAACACAGAACAAGTTTATTCTTCAAAAAGGCCATAATAAGGTTAATAGCAACTAGCAATATATTTTGCGATGTTGAAGCTGGTTCACACATATTATTACATATTCGAGTAAGTGACAATAAATTCTCTATCGAGTTCACACCTGAATAATAGCCATAATCTATTTCCTGTATGAACGCCCTTCACTTCGATCATGATCCTTTGTTTTTGTTGTTGTTGTTGTTGTTGTTGTTGTTTTGTTTGTAGTCACAACGTACTAGAGCAATATTCCCGAACCTACCGCTTGTTTCCTTTCAGGATGGCGTACTGAAGATAATTGAATCCTCTTCTGTTGGAAACTGTCAGGGAGAGCCTCGCGTCATCTAACAGCATATCAAACATGCTGTGCTTCTGACCAGAGATGGCGTCATGAAGTGGGGTGTCACCAGCTCCATCCTGAAAGGAATCCACGCGTGTTATTATGGAGCCCTTGGTATTATTTCAGAAGCATTTATTATACACTTATCAGTAAAGGTAAAGGTAAAGGTAAAGGTAAAGGTAAAGGTAAAGGTAAAGGTAAAGGTAAAGGTAAAGGTAAAGGTAAACTTTATTTAGCCAGGGTGGCCCATTCAGCGACGAGGCTGACATCCAGAGGGGCCCTGGACTAAAAATATAATACTTAAAAATACAAGACGTCGTGATAATTTAAAAATACAACATAAAATTTAAAAATATAAATTTAAAAATACAAGTAATAATTAAAAGTATAGAGTATAAACGAGCATGCAATTTTTCATTTGGCTGTGCTCAATTAAAACCGATAACTGTTAGTAGATTAGTAGATTAGTAGATTACAAGAGGAGATTGGTTAAAATAGCGCCATATGACCATGAAAAAGCTGGCTTGGCAGAAATGCGATAAATTCATATCACTTTGTCATTGACAAAGCTATTTAAGCCCGGTCTTGTGTGTCACTTAGGCGAAGAATTTAAGAAACTGGACACAAGCTAATTCAACAAAAAACGTTCTAACTTCGCACATTTAAAGTTGCTCTCAAAAATCGGAAGTTCCATCTGATACTGGACAATAGACGACTCGGGGAGACCGCTAATGCTGAGAAAGTTTGTTTGAAGACAATTGGGGATGCTTAACTCAGTGGTCATGTTACCGAAACAAACCTGTAGATTAACATTACACTCAGAGCACTGTGTAAGTATCCTTACAGCCATTTCATTATTTCTTTTCACAGCCAAATGTAACGGTGTACTTCTGTTACTGCTGTGCTGCACATTTGGGTCGAAACCTTTCTCCAATAAAAGCTTCACTGCTTCACCACTCCGGTCCCTGAAGTCAACAGACAGCTATCGATAAGTTACACTTTTTTTTTTTTTTTTTTTTTTTTTTTTTCACTAGGTCAGAAGCCTACCAACAAATAACTAACTAAAATGGATGACGACACAAAGTAAAAGTAAAGTAAAAAGAAATGCAATTCTAAAGCAGGTATTGGGTTTTCCATATTTTTGCCCTATACGCCCTCAAGGGGTCCATGCTCAGGCGTTTTGTTTTGTTTCGTTTTTTTCCACTACACGACAAAAGGATTATGGCCGCAGGCCGGACTTATGCACCAGCCTCCTGACAAAACATGCGCCTACTTCAGGAGTCTTATAATAAACAAAAATATGTTTACTTGAGTCAACTTGAGTCGTATGCTTGCTAATGTATGACATAAACTCACGCATAAGTGGAGTGGTGCATAGCTGTGTATCCCTGACTGTCCTGCGTAACGAGGACACAAAAGCATAACAGTTAAGAATTATTACAAAGAAAGTGTAAGAAACACTACACGTGTTTTTTGGTAAACGCCATGTTTGGAATACGTTCGATCTCAGTCTTTTCTTTTACCCTTATACACCACGACATCCTGAAAGACTACTCACTGAAGCTGGGGATACGGAAATGTGAGGCGATAATGATGCATTTATATAGAGCGGGTTTACGAAAGCTGTTTTTACGATAACTGCAGACATTCGCGCGCCGTCATTGGCTAATTTTCATTTCCAACAGGCAAACACATGAATTTATAATTAATGCTGTGTCGACAAGCGAGAGCGGACAATTTGACAATTTGTTATGGTGAAAAACAAATTGACGTCAGTTTTCCATGCGTCTGTCCTGTTATTGACAATAAATTTCTTCATAACCTTGTCAAAGTAGTCTGCACATCCACGGCTATCGACTCGTGGATCCACAGCTACTTTGACAATGTTGATGACCAAATTCATCATCAATAACAGACGCATGAAAAACTGGCGTCAATTTGTTCATAACATACGGAATTCTTACCCAATTCTAAGAATTGAAAAAAGGACTCTTTCCCAAAGGCCAGAGGTTTCATCGGTTGGGCAGGGAAGGATCCAGAGGTTTTTTTTTTTTTTTTTTTTTTGAGAAGACGGTGGTGGGAGGGATGGGGTGCTGCCTGGTACATTAAGGTTTTAGCATCAATGGGGCATGTCCAAAAAATGTTAAAATTTGAGAATTAGAACCTAATTCTTATTCATGATAGGAGAATTGCACTGTTAAGGAGTGCAATCAGGCAATTATACAATCAACGTTTTTCTATGCAAGTTAAAAGGGGCGCATATTAACATTAGTTACTAAACAATTGATTTATGTTATGTCGTCGAACTCATGCATGATGTGTTTGTTTGCGATCTAACATTTTTGTTTAATAAAATAACATCAATTTTAATTAATTACCAGTACAGTCCTGTTGGCACCTCTGTCTAGTAACTCTCTTATAATATCACAGTGTCCCTCGTGACAAGCTAAATGAAGGGCTGAATGGCCACCCTCTATCTCATCGATCTGCCGATTAAAACAAAAATGAAAAAGCAACAATATGCTGTTGGGATCCTATTCTATGCTGCTATTAAAAACAATTAATTATGACGTAAAGCATGAACAGTATGTTTCACAGTGAAGATCGAGGCCGGCACTAACTTTGAACGCTTGTTACTTATCTCTCCTCTTTCTGTTCATTCAATACGGACCGTTACAAATCGTCCAAAGGTTTTTATATTCCAAGCGACCTTCATTTGTAAATCCATGACGGACCCATAACGTTATTTAAAACTACGTGAAGCCTCATAGAGATAGTAAGAGAATAGTTACTAAACAATGAAAATGTAGCATATACATCTATACCGAACAACAAAAACGCTGTTACTAAACCATGTAACATATTTATACCACTTCTGGTTGAGCATCAAGGATATCTCTGACTCTTGATAGTTGGTTTGTTTTAGCAGCCTTCACGAGATTTGAATTTTCTACGATATTATCGTCCTCGTTCAGCGGCGTATCTTCCTCCTCCTGATTTTCTTGCTCATCTGTAGCCCGAACAGGTTGATCTTGGACAGTGATGTCGCTGTGCTCATTTACATCCTCTTGCCTATGATTAGCTTCAATTGTTTTTGGCCTGTTACTTTCCACATCTGTTTGGGTCCCTTCTGCCTTTGTAGCTGAGCTACTACTACTCACTTCTTGTCTGTTTGAGGATTGGTTTGTAGCCCCAAAGCTCGGAACTTTCCTAATCTGTGAAGTCCTGATGATAAAAAAAAAAAGAAAAAAAGAAAAATGCGGAAATATTTTGACATGACTTAGTGGGCATAAAAATATTGTACTAATGCAAAGTGGTAGCGATACTCTTAAAGGGGTAAATTACTTCACAAAGACACAATGTTGTTTCTAGTACCCGCCAGATGCCGCAATCTCTCGAATGAGATGTTCAACGTCTGATCCTTGACATCTATGAAGCGGGGTTTCGCCTGTCCCATTCATCTTGAACACATCAGCTCCGTAACTTAACAAGCAGTGTGAAATAGGTGCGTAGGAGCGACTGTGTCCGTGAACTCGTAACAGTAACTCAAGACCAGGCTGGAGAAGGAAGAGAAATTGACGTGATTAGAACACTGCTATACAATATTTCCGGTCAATAATGTATACATTCCCTGCTGGTAATACTAAGTACATATAAATTGAACCATCAACATTGTAAACTCGTAATACACTAAAAAACGGAATTGAATGCGCACAATTCTCATCTGCAGGAGCCACAGATCCATTAACACAATATTGTTCCCTGTCATCAAATTGTCCGCCACTAGCTTCGATATTTATGCAGCTCCGAGCAACGTTTTTCTTGCGTAATAATCAAAAAGAGGCAATTCCAAACGCAGAGTGTCTCGTCTTTCCTTTCTATTCTCTTTTCTAGCTGAGCAACGCGATCATTTAGAATTCGACTTTAGCAATTAATACAAATTTAGCCAAATCGTAGCCTGCGAGTAGGCTCACCTTTGAGTCACACGCGCGAGCGGCGAAGAGCAAAGCGATGCGACGGGAAGGAGTCTGGTGAAGAGGCGCCAAGAAAGTGAGCCTGTCGTGATCTCTGTAATTTTTTCATTTCTGCTTCGTCTGAGCGAAGTGAAATACCATTGGTCGAAAAGCGGGAAAGGCGAGAAAACTGTCAATCGATTATGTTTGATGAGGAGCGATTAAATCCCCATGGAGCCATGGAGCCGCACAATAAAAAAACAAGTCGCCCACATGTGGAGTCAGAGGAAGAGTTGAATGCGCTTATTAATGATGTTTTAACAGAGTTCCAGTCTATTTCTGGTTAAATGTCAAACTAAAGAGGGAGCAGGAAATAGCAGTTGAAATTATGTTAATGAATTAAGACGTACTTGTCGTTGCAGACTGCATATGGGAAGAGTTAAGTATTACAAACGTATGTGATTGTAAGCGGGCAACGAAGCAACACGACTGCGTTTGCTCGTTTACCAGCATCGTCAAAGACCAGATTGCCAAAGAAAGATCACTTGGAATCAAGTGTGTGTCCTTAGTAGACATAAACTTCGACGGTGTTTCTTCGGCAAAACTTTATAAACACGGATATCGCGCCTGCATGTTGTTATGAGAAAGATTTACAATTTTCCCGAGAAATCTGAGCTACCAAAGTTCACACTTCCGGTGAAAATTAATTTACTTATTCTTTTCTGCGGTTTCCGGGGTGGAAATAAAAAATTTGCAGAGATCAGAGCAGGCTCACTCTCACCTGAAACAAAGATGTAAAGAACCAGCAAATATTAAAGATATTGTTGAATATTGTTTTGAGTGCTGAAAACGAACTTAAAGTCACGTGATTAAACATACCGATTAAAAATACGAGTCAAAAATTAAAACTCACTACCATTTCTTTCTTTTTTTTTTTTTTTTTTTTCCCTTTTTTCTTTTGTTTTTGTTTTGTTTTGTTTTTTTTCACGCAGAGCATGTTACCAAAATTACCAGTTAAACTGCATTTTTTTTCCGGCTATGTTCGGGTGACTTAACTGGATGACATCGGATTGTCCTTAGATAAACAGAACTCTATAACACTATATATTTACCATTTGACTCATTGACTCTGTTTTTAGCAAGGACTCTTTAGCCAGGGCAATATGCAATGCTGTATCACCGTCTTTGTCAACAGCATTTACATCTGCTCCGTGATCCAGGAGGATTTCAACCATTACCGGGTAACCTTCATCGGTGGCTATATGAAGTGCTGATTGATTGTCAGCTCCAAGCGCATTAACATCACATCCAGGCTTTTGGACAAACATTTATGAAATGATTTCTTCAAACCTAAATTCATTGTTAACTGATGTACAGTGTATGGGCATTAAAAAACGTCGAATGATAATCATTATTTTTAACAAAAAGAAAATGCGTGTATATACTGTGTGTAGAGGGTTTACTACATAAAAAATAAAACTAAAACGAAAAAAAAAAGAAACTTTGATTAGTAATGAAATATCAATTCAGGTTAACATTACATGTACTACTTATTTGTTGCATCGTTCTTTTTCAGTTTTAATATGTTTTTCCGGCGGAGTTTATTCTGGGCTCCATTATTAGGCGGATTGAAGGTTTTTCGGTTGAAAAATTCTGCGTTTTGCGTCTTGTGAATAGTGCTCTTTAATTATATAAACTTGTTGTTTAACAAGGATTTCCAGCCCTGATAACAGCAGTAATTGAACACGTGCAAATTTACTATATTTGCACCACGATGATATCTATCACGTAATATTTGATATCATGTTTGACCCTGTACTTAAATTTGTGGTACATGAAAAAGCAAAGGGAAAACGTTCGTGTGGCTTATGGACAACTTTTGAAGAGTCTTCGAAAATCTTCGGAAAGAGGTCGGATATCGTCGGAAAATCGTCAAAACGTCGCTATTTGTAGGTTTTTTTTTTTTTGCAATGAACAAAATAATACATGGTTGTTTCTAGATATGGAATTTCTCGTGACTCGTTCGCGGCAATCACTCGCGAAATACCGAGTTGAGCACTCGAAGAGAAATTCCACATCTAAACGCGTTATATCAGTTTCGTGAATAACAACAAAAGGATTGTAGTCGTGCACTTAGGTTGAAGTTTCGTACGGGACACAAAAACTGGAAAAAAATTCAACTCACGTCTAAGCTTCATATCTTTTTCCCCTTTTCTTACCAAAAACAATTTTCATACCCTCAGGTAAAACAAAGAGGAAGTTTACCTGCTCCAGGAGAATTTTGGCTATTTCACGGTGGTCATTGATTGCTGCAATATGAAGGGTTGTAAACCGGTCACTTTTCCTAACATTCAAGACATCCCCGGCTTTTACAAGAAGCTTTTCCACAGCTCTGTTAAGTTGAACACAAAACAATAGCAAATGATTGATCAAGAGGCACTTCTTATTATTTCCTTTTAAATTTCGAGTAACTAATCACAAGCACTCAAGGTAAATCGCCAATTTGCAATGGCTGTACTATTAAGCAGCCCTAATCTCTTTCCGGTATGAACTCTCGTCACTTAGATCAATCTTTTTTTAGTGGCTATGTACTGGAACAATATTCACGAACATACCGCTTATTTCCTTTCAGAACAGCGCAATGAAGATAATTGAATCCTCCTCGATTGCAAACTGTCAGAGAAAGCCTTGGGTTATCTAACAGCATATCCACCATGCTATGCTTTTGACCAGAGATGGCGTCATGGAGGGGGGTGTCACCAGCTTCATCCTAAAAAGCAATCCACACGTATTACTATGGAGCTGTTTGAATTATTTCAGAATTAATAAACACTTATCTGAGCTCATTTAAAACCCGTAGCCGTCAGCTAGTTGCTTAACAGTAAGTCAGATATCCCTTTTTTTATAAATCTGATGTGAGAAGAGGGGTCCGGTTAAAAGTGCGCCACATAACTTTACTTTTATTTGAGAAATGAAATGTTGGTAATTGTATAAACCTAAATATTTAAGCGAGATACTGTGTGTCTCTTCGGCGAAGAATTTAGGCAATTTGGCCAACAAAATTTCTTCCGGCTACTACCATTTTAAGTTCCGCTCAGTCATCGGAGGCTCCGCCTGAAACTGGACAATAGAGGACTCAGGTAGGCCACTTTTGCTGGGAAAGTTTGTTTAAATACAATTGGAGATGCTTAAGTTCGTAGGCTAACCTACAGGCCACGTTCAACTAACCTGTAGATTGACATTACACTCAGAGCACTGTGTAAGTATCCGTGCCGCCATTTCATTATCTCTTTTCACAGCCAAATGTAACGGTGTCCTTCTGTTACTGCTGTGCTGCACATTTGGATCGAAACCTTTCTCCAATAAAAGCTTTAGTGCTTCACCGCTTCGGTCCCTGAATTCAACAGACAGCTATCCGTAAGTAATACCGATGAACACCGTTTCTTTTTGAGTGACGACCCAAGATGCCACTGCTTATCAAGATGCCATTGCTTATTTGATAAATGAGATCCCTGTCTACCGAAAGTAAAGCAAGAGAAAATGAAAACATCGCGGCTCTTTTTCCAATGAAGCAATTCTAAAGCAGCTATGAGGCTTCCATTTTTTCGACTTAAACCTCCCTTAAGGGGCCCGTGCAGGGGCGAAATAATTCAAGATAAACGTTTTTCTCTCACTGCACAACACCGGGACAACACGAGGATTATGGCCAGGTCTTAGGCACCAGCTACCCGACTAAACATGCCCCAAGTTTAAAAATCTTATAATAAATACAAATGTGTTTAATAATGCGTAGAATTAATGGAGTCACTCGCTTGTTTTATTAAAACAAAACATGTTAACTTCAATTGACCAAATTTAAGTTCAATTTTTATACCCTTTATTTCATGTACATTATCCGTCATCTTGATCGTTATATTTTGAAGTACTGGCGGTTGATCGATTGTTACGTGATGTAGAGTATTGACTTTAGCAGACGTAAGCTAAACAATGAACAGTTATAACCACGACACGAAAAAGGGAGTGACAACTTGAGACGCATGCCTGCTAATTTGTAGCCATGCTAGTGTGTAACAAAAACTCACCCATAAGTGGCGTGGTGCATAGCTGTGTATCCCTCACTATCCTGTGTGATAAAGATACAAAAGCACCAAGGTTCAGTATTAGATACAAACTTGAAAAACGCATCGCTCGTGAATTTTGGAAATTAGAACGTAATGACCAGTCCCCTCTATGAGACGCTCCTTCAGGGAATCATGGTAGTTTCTCTTAGGACTGTTTTGTTATAGAGAGCAATTATTAGCCAACTACATAATCCAACGTTATTTTATGCAAGTTAAAAGGGGTGCACATATGTTTGCGATCTAACATTTTTGTTCAATAAAATAAAATCATTTTTAATTAATTACCAGTGCAGTTCTGTTTGCACCTCTGTCTAGTAGCTCTCTTATAATATCGCAGTGTCCCTCATGACAAGCTAAATGAAGGGCTGAATGCCCACCCTCTATTTCATCGATCTGCCGAGTAAAACAAAAAAAGGAAAAGCATAAATGTAATGTTGGGATTGACATTCCCTTTCTCTGGTGCTATCAAAAATAGTTTAAAAATAAATGAAAATTACATTAAAGATCTCAACAGCATGTACAGTATTTTTGACAGTAAAGATCGAGGCCGGCACCAACTTTGAACGCTTGTTACCTATCTATCACAAAGCTTGTATCAAGATAGCTTATCTTTCTTGCAGTATGCCTTCTTGCACTATGCTTATACTTTCTGCGCCTTTCATGTTTGGCAAACTTTCGGGCCGATTATTTTATACGAGGTTCAATTTACCCCTGTTTCCATGATTATGAGGGATTTCACGACAAGGAGGAGGCTGGAGTTTCCAATAGGGTGAAACATTAAATAATTACCCTAGGCAATGATCACAGAATGAGAACTATGTAAATATAAAATTAAATTATCACTTCCGGTTGAGCATCAAGGATCTCTCTGACTCTTGATAGCTGGTTTGTTTTAGCAGCGTGCACGAGACTTAAACTTCCTTGTTCACTGGCGTGCCGGAGAAGAACATCTCTGAAGAAACGGAAGAATCCTGTTGGGGGAAAACAAAATACAAAACAGCAATAGCAGTATTTGCTTAACCTATCCAAAAGGCGCTATTTCACTAAACTATGTAAATAAATTTACTTAAAGCTAAACACTCTGACACTTGAATAAAGTCATCCCTTCATTCATTCATTCATTCATTCATTCATTCATTACATTTTGAAATGCATTTTCCTCACCTAATGGATCTTCGTTGCTTTCATCACTACTGTTCATGCTCTGACTGGGTTCTGGTTCTGTGACGTATGTCACTGCAGATGGACTGAGCATCCATTTGTCCCCTTCCACTAACGTTAGGATATCTCCGTTACCATCAACCTCAAGCACCTTACCGGTACGACCAAGGATCTGCAAATGGGAGGTCTAAATAGCTCAATAGTGCATTTAAATGGAAAGAAGGTAAATTGCCATTTCGGTTACTCGCGTTTACATCAAAAGCTAATCACTACTGTTTTACACTAGTAGCTCAGTAATAGTACTTTAGATACTTAATGGTATCGGGCTGGACAGACAGCAAACGAACAAACAATAAGAGTAGAAACTTACTGAAATCATTGCTTCGTTCCAGCCACCGTGCCCCTCTTGCAGTTCTTTAACTAACTTTTTGTCACTTTTGACTACGACCTCATCGCCACGCTTAAATTGTTGTATCTGTGTTAAAATATAGACAGAACCAGCGTTTGTAATGTTCGTATAATGGTTATCTTCTCATCCATAAGAATCGTACAGTAAAGTGCTATTTGCATAAGGCTTCTGTCCATCTATTGCTGGAGGAAATACGTCTTTCAGAGTGGTGGAAGAAAAACAAAATTTCGAGAGCGGAACCCCGCCCCAGACCAACAACTCGTAAACACCCCTCAATTGTAGGTGAAAAATGAGCGGTGGCAATAAAAATACAACAACACCAACAACAAGAGAAGGGGAACGTGGACCTCCCCTCTCCCCTCGCCCCTTCCCTCAAATATATTTATGCTGGCTCGATATACCAAATTCAAAGCAGGAATTATTAGCTACTCGAGATTATTGCCAACTTCAAATCTTGCCATGCATTAGTTTTCTTACGTTTAACAGTTTTACCCTTGCAAAATTGAAACTGAAAATGAAGACAATGAGAAAGGTAACTTTGAGACAAGAAAACCAAACACCCTAATTGTTTTCCATCAAACGGATCGTATTTCGCAAGAATACATAAATAATAAACTTCCGAAATCAGTTTCAAATGGTTGGCAAACTGTTCCATAGGTTAGATCTAGTTTATACATAGTTGGTAGCTACCAGTCATGTTAAAAATTAAAACATGTTAGCTTTACTTTACCTTTGTTAACGCCGCTGGATTGTAACGCCATCTTCTGTCGGGATACTCAACAACGACATCTCCATTAGCAGTGAAATCCCGTACGACACCAACTTTACCGATAAACTATGTATTGACGGAAACAAAATACGTAAGAAGTTTTTCTAGCAAAAATAATCTGATCACGATATTTTGACCAGCTCTTAGGTAACGATGGCAAACAAAGGGTAAAAAAAGGGTTAAAAGCAAAAACAAAAACAAAATAATATGAATCCCTGGAAGAAAAAAAAACTATCATTTATTTAATTGTTTATCATTTTTATTTTTCAGGGAAATATGAGCAAAAGCTTAGACCAATGTCGGAATGCTGTAAAAGAGAGTTAACAGAGAGCGTTTTGCTCGTATTGAAAACAATTAAAACCTCAGACTTTTGAGAGCAGATAGGAAGAAAGAAGCTGCCGATTTTATACTCCGTAGTGATAATATTAAGAGTTTGCTACAGTTGGAAAGCAATGATCGGAATTTTACAGAACTCAATTTGGGATCACCATGTTCTTTCAAGGAAGATAAACAAAACAAAAACGTTTCCAACGGACCTTCTCCATGTCTGCGTTCCAACCTCCATGGCCAACGGATAACTCCTGAAGCTTTTCTGTGGTCACCTGCTGGACACAGACATTGTCGCCTGTTGTAAATCCGCTTTGAGACTTCTTGAGCTGGACTATCAGAGGAGGCAGGTGATCTCTATAATAACATCCCCCAACAGCTGGCACAGTACACTTGACATCAACCTTAATGAAGAATTAAATCGTGTCTTCATGTCGCTACTGACAAACCGAATACATTTTTACCTACAGGTCTCATGTCGTTGCTTTGATTCAACAAAATTCGATTTTTTAATTGGATCCTGGGCCGCTAACCTTTTTTTATATATAGAAAAGTTGTCCTCGCAGTAACTTTAAAAAGCAGCTATGTCTTAAAAGGTGTATTTCCGTAAGTACATATTTTTTTACAGTGTATCTATATAACGGCAAAATATAAGGATCCATCGTTTGGTTCCGGGAATTAGGTTGCGTAATACACTGGCCGGAGGTAATCACCAAGAGATTAAAACTAAATCATACCACAAATTGGCTTTAAGAATGTTATCTCTATCGTTTTTTTGTAAAATAACTGAGATACTACACACGCTCTGATTGGTCAATACAGTTGCTAAAACTATGTTCTATTGTATCGGTAAACCACGGTTCCCGATCTATGGCAGCTCTACACAGGAACTAGAGAACTCGGAGCTCTTTCGATACCAAATGCAATAAACAGTTTTATCTTTCATGGGCTGAGATATCAGTAACACGAATATCTTTTCATTCAACATAGCAATTTTTCAAGGGAAAAACGACCAGAAGTTGGTCGTCAAATAAAGCTTTATCTGTTTTTTCCACGGCAAAAATTTCACGCCGACTCCGGTTACGCTTGACATTAAAATTAAGGAAGTTTGAAACTGCAATAAGCGTAAAAAACTCTCTTGGCCTTTAATAAACAACTCCACAAATCAAAACGGCGTGGTACAAAGAGTGTGCATACAAGCGGCGTAGATGCAAATAGCGTGGGTACAAACAGCGTGGGTTGAAACTAAAACAGTAAAAGAGCAAAAGTTACAAGTTGCGACTAAGCTAAATTCGAATAAAGAAATAACAAAACTGCAAAACGAGGACTGTGAATTACACTTACATTGTTTCGGCCAGAGAAAACTGTTGTGAAACGGGCTGCGAATAACGCGAAGAGACTAGCACGAAAGCTAAATAGAACTGCGCTAAGCGCGGACCAAAATGAACTGCCCCAAAACTGTACTGCAAAGCTATGATATGGAAAATACGCTAGGACATGCGGAAAATAAAACTATAGAAACTTAGAAAGGCGCTAATGAAGATGAAACTGCAAAGAAACGCTAACGAGGGCGCGAAAACTGACAGAAAGGAATAAACACCTAAATTGACGCAAAAAAAAAAAAAAAGACTAAACAAAAGGACGAAAAGAAGTATAAACTAATTTGCGTACGCAAAGGAAAAACAAATTACGCAAGAACGAATAATAGAAAAAATGTTACACTTGGATCTTACAAAGTTTAAGACCCTTTTTTCGGTGCTTTACACGGTCTTTTGAGGACGGAGTCAACTAGGCTTGACTGATCAATTTGGGTTGTCAAAAAACCCGGGGAAAGTACTTCTTTCTATCAGAAATTTTGAGTTTAAATTCAATGCATGCATGCATAACACGATAAATGAATTTGGTTTCCATAAACTTAGCTTTCAAGCAATAGTTTTCATTTAGCAAAATACAGAGAAACACGGACCTCATGATGTTCAGCATACGTAAATAAATTCTAAATAAATTTCGGAAGCAACGTTTCTGTAATCAACCTTTGTTGCGTTCGTAAAACTTTGGAAAGTTATCGTTAACCACTGCGTTGAATCACCTCGCCAAGCACATGAACTTCATGAACTTTGGACTACTTGCAAACTTTTCGTATTTAGCTCTTATTAACAGAGCAGGATGCCGAACGCAGTGAGGTCTGTACACACGACCGAGGCCAAGATTATCCCATACAGACCGACTTAGTTCGGTTAATAAGATGTTTAATATATGGCAAAGAAGAAAACTCTAATTCGTTTAATGTAACTGGTTTGCTGACATTTTGCTTGCGAACGACGATGAGCTTAACTTAAACCTGCCGAAATTTGCTCGTCCTCTTTACTTTTTCATTTTTTGTCATCAGATCAGGCTTCTTGGCACTTCCATAAACGATTCAGAAGAAAATAAAAGAAAATGGTGAACATTTTTGTATTTTAGTTTGCTACTTTTTCAACGTAAAATGAAACCGGTCTAGATGCTGGTCTAGATGGGAAAATCTAGACCGCGGGCAATATCGATTTCAGCCAATCAAATTCGGGAATTCGGTAGTTCCCAGTCCTTGTAAGACACAGCCAAATAATAAAGACTTTTACTTTCATGATGACCGATTCCACCTACGAATCCTTGCATATCCCCGTCAGAATACTTTTGAGTCAATTGATATTCTTTTTGCCTTTCACCGATAACCTTTTCCTTTTCTTTCTTAAAACTTTTTTGGCGTGAAATGTTTTCGTCGCTTTGCTCTGCGGATTTCGTGTCCTGCGCGGAGTCTGTGCTTTCACTCTTTTAGTCACTGTAATTGGTTTGTCGCGTCATCTCATGAATTTGATGAGAATAAGCAACTTGATCACGAAAACACAATAAAATTTCCTCTCATTGACAGGCTTTTTCCATAGTTATTTCATAAAAGCGATAGACCACCCCTTCTATGGGTTTACCGGCGCAATAAATCACTTGGGATGTTGGGAGAACACTTGAAAAGCCTGCAAATCACTCGCCTAACGGTTCGTGATTTACAAGCTTTTCTTGTTTTCTCCCAACATCCCGCGTGGTTTATTGCCCCAGTAAACCCATAGAAAGAGTGGTCTATTGCTTAAATAGTACTTGCTTTCAAATCAGCATTGCTTCTCTCAGAGAAGATTAGTAAAGTCAAGGCATAACATAAAAACATGAGTACGGTTAGAAAATAATGGACCAATATCCTGGTCCTTCCGATAAAAAAATAAATAAATAAATAAAATAAAATTTAAAAAAAAGCGGGTTAAAAAAATGATAACAAACGTACTTTTCCATCTGTTCCAAGTCTGTAAATGTTCCCTTTCGGTCCACTCTTCCAAGCCACACGAACAGCATCATTCAAGGTGTCGTCACTCCATCCCGTGATCTCAGTAACTTCGCCCTCCATTTCGGAGCCTCTATCTGATTCTTTCCACTCCCAGTCTGGTCCCCTGACCACTTTGGCGCCTTTAAACATTCCACGGGCTTCAAGTTTAAGGGATCCTTGCCTTGTTCCAACGGGTACACTATTAAATTGCCCCAAGCATATATTTAACTAAGCTTGACTGTCAGTGTGGTAAGCGAAAGTGATTGTTATAAGATCCTTATAATTCACTCTGTATTTCAATTCTAATGTAAAAGAAACCGATACCTTAAAACTATATATTTCTTGGTAGTCGGTGCCGTACCAAAGTTGTAATATCGACTCGTTCTTCTTATAGTTAGCACCGGGTTCTAATAGGACTGATAGGCCTTGAGGGACAGGGATAGGGGTGAAATAATATCAAAATACGAACTCCCCCTCTCCTATCCGAGATAACACAATTAATTTGCTACGTGAAATAATCACTCTAACTACAACAGAGATTATTTCCTGATTTCTTAATCCAATTTTTTAAGGTTCTGTTCTATGGATTTTTTTACATATCCCTGACCTTGAAGTTAACCTTGCACAATAATAATAATAATAATAAAGTAATAGTTTGATCATCTTGACAACTTACCCTTTGGCACGACTCTTGTCAATGCGTTCAAAACGATGAGTGGTATCATGAATATCTGTCATGTAACACGTGGTACAGAGATCATAGTTTGCGCAGTTTAAACAGCGCCAGCGCAAACCAACAACAGGATCTTGATTGCAGCCATCGCAACAGACGTAAACGTGCCTTACCCCTAGAACAGAACGCAACATCTAATCAATTGATGACCTTATTGTGAGTCCAGAATGAGGAAAATTAAGAAAAAATTAAGAGAAAATTAAAAACAAAATTAAGCAACCATCTACAGGATACAATTAATAAAATTAAGGTCACACGAATTGAGTGAAAGAGTGAGTCACGATAGCCAGCAAACATAGCAAGTAAACATCACTTGCATAGTCGCACTGTCGTTTGTAACATCCATTAGATGTCACTGTAGTACAAAGTGCTTTTAAGCGTCTATAGGCAAAAAAAAAATGTATGTATAATATACGCACGTTTACGCTTCACTTCCTTTGAAAGGGAGCACCGTCACGATTACGGAAAATTTAACCATATGGATGGTTTTATTATTATCTTTTTTTTTTCTTAGAAAGCGCGAAGTTTTCCGCGTCGATTTCGTCGAAGTCACGAGTGGCTGGTATTAATTTTGTGACTTCGCTTATAACTCGGTTATAGATTTAATTCCGCTCAAGCATTTCAGACTGTCAACTATACTATCGAAAGTAAATCGAAATGATTTTTCAGGGTCTCGATCGTTTTGATATTAGTTGCCACCAATAAAATAAACTGTAACCAGAGAGTTTTATGCATTAATTATAACATTCGTTGTTTTGACTGTTTGGAATAAATTACGCTTGTAGTGCATTTTATTTTACCTCTTTATGGCAACGAGTTGCGAGTTCGACATAGGAGGAAATATAATAAAATAACGATAAATTTCACCTTGATTTCCGGTTTCAAACACACGGAGATCGTGTTTTCCATCGAAGCCAGCCCTGTAGTTTGCTTTAGTCCCACAATCCCACTGAATCCAAACAAGCTGAGGGGTAAAAGGTGATTTCTTGTCTTCACCGATTTCAACCACAGTTCCTACACAACCTTCTCCGCCATCCTGATTCCCCCATTCCCAATCTCGTCCACGGACAACTCGTGTACCCAGAATTTCCATTGCCACAGGCACTCCGTGCGTCACGACTGCAGCAGATACGATCAAAAGAGAGCCTTGTCGAAACGCTGTCCTTGCAAGCGAACGAGAAACAATAATATCGCTTGTTAACTTCCGGTTTTAGTAAACGATGGATGAAATAAATATTTTGTACAAATAATCACTATGTAAAACAAACGAACGTTTGGTTTTTCAAATGCATTACACACTATTGAAATCCGTCGACAGCAAAGAAGATGAGCGTGTTTGGCTACCGTTTAACAATCCTCTTATAAAATGCTTATGTCACTAAGTTTCTCGGAAAATGGCCTTGATTCTACGGGGATTCCCCATCATTACGATCTGAAATATGATTGGTTTATTTCGGTCTTGCGTCAGCTATAATTGTCAATTTGAATGGGTTTTAAGTCCCGGCTTAAACGTCGCATTTTACACACGCCGAATCAAATACTAATTTGAGTCGACTCGAATGAATAAGTTCGGCTGATTTGATTTAAACGTCGCATTTTTTTGTCGAATAAAATTGCTGAGCGCGAGCGATAGCGACGTGTTAACTCCCATTCGAGCAAACATAATTTATTTAACATAATTTATGAATTAGATTCGGCACATGTAAAATGCGGCGTTTAAATCAACTGTCGAACTTCAGTCGTATATTCGACTGGATCAGTCGAATATTCGACTGAACTGGCATTTAATTGAAATATGTCGCATTTAATTGATTTAAGGACGGTGCCTACATTTGTTAGTGCGCATACTTTCTGCGCATCACGCAAGGCATGGTTTAAGCGCCATGCGCGCGCTGGGGTTGACATTGACGCAATCAGCTACGCTACCAAGTACACGACTAAAAGAAAGCAAAATTTTTCTACTGTGAGCAAATCAAGTTTAATGAACCCGTACATAAACCAGGAACACCAGAATAGCAGCATATCGCAAACCACTATATGTTAACGTCTTCCAGCTGAAAACCTATCTGTTATATGTCGAAAATTACACTGAAATCCAACTGTAAACATGTACCTGCAGATGGCGTAGTGCGCGCGCAAAAGAAGTGCGAAATACGCAAATGTTTTACTTACAGGGGAGGTGACAAGAAAAAATGTAGCGGGCACCGTGAAAGTTTTCAAAAAAGATCAATAACTTTAAAAAAACGCGTGGTTACCCCTAAATTTTATGTTATGAAATGGAACTGGCAAGCCTATTCAACACGTGATTAGTTTCTGAATGTGAGCAAAAGGTACTTAGACTGTATTTTGGCTGAACCCGAGGAAGGCTGTCAGAGACGCTAAAAGCGCTGTTGCAACGATTTTGTTATTAAAAACAAACCAAAAATGGTTTTTATGTTACCATTTACCATGCAGTTTTAAGATCTTGGTAAACGTGTGTGCTTGTCTGTTTGTAAGGGCGAATTCAAAGGAAATCTGTGAAGAAATATCCTTTCCATCTTTTTTTCAGAAAATGCTGATGTCAGCATTTTTGTTGAGATTCAAAAAAAATGCGCGGCTACCCCCTTTTTTCTTTGTGGATTCCAATAGCCCTTGCAAAGATCTACTTTTTCCGCGTGGTCCTAACCTGGCGTAAAAACCTTTGTATTTAGTAGGCACCGTCCTTAAACGTCGCATTTTACATGCACTTAATTCGGCAATTCGATTCGGCGCATGTAAAATGCGACGTTTAAACCGGGCCTAAGCTTCAATGCATATTTATTTAACAGTTCGGAATATCCCGATAAATTAGGACAGTCATGACGTCATGAAGCTATTGTTAGCAGGGAAAATGGCGGACCTTTTATGCGGACCAAGAAAATATGTTGTTTCCAGTCTCGCGTAGTCTGGCCAGCATTATCCAGGACTTTTTGCGACCAAACGTTGAGAAGGAGAATAAGCGGCCATTTTGGTATTAGGAGAACGTTGACTGTCTTCTAATCATTGAGTTTTTTTGCTGTCAAGCGACGATGTAGACGCGATTTTGTGGCCAAACATTAAGGTTAGTAAAGTGCACGCGTTATTTTCTAGTATTCGCGTATTTTTCATTGAGCTGCGTATATTTTTTACTGGTTCTAGTAATGTTAAAGTCTCATCATGCCAAATTACACGGTTGTAAACAACGTCGATATTTTGTAAACTCTCTTTGAATTTGAGGCGTTACAAGTGTACCTGAACCGCTGTTGTTATAAGGCTTGAGTAATGCATCGTTCCTTCATTTTTTATGACAGTTGTTTTCAATTTCTCTCTCTTAAGTACATGGAAGAGCATACTCGACTGCTCGAGGCACTTTGCCGAGTTTTGGGGGAAAAAAACAAAGGGAAAAGAGAGGAAATAAGACGTTGCTAAGTACGCGGACGAAATTAAACAAATTTGGGAGGTCTCTGTTTTCGTGGATTCACCGAATGTGTACCC
>NC_138152.1:20134471-20181971 GCF_964199315.1 Orbicella franksi | reverse complement strand
TGAGAGGGCTTTCAGCGGCTATTTTAGGGCACATTTTTAACAATTTGCCATACAAAGAAAACGATCTAAATCCGGGTAAAAACCGATTATTCGAGACCAGCAAATGTTTCTTGTTACATTGAGAGGCTGTTTTGGCAATTTGATCATCACCTGATTTTTCTACAGAATTTTAAATTTCTTCCCTTTCGGACTACTCATGAAGCGCCATAAAAAAGGCGAAGTTTAAAGGAAAATATCGCCAAAAGTACATCACTTGAGATCCCAAAATTACCCTCCACTTAAAGAGCAATGTCTCACCTGTAAAAACATGCAATAAAATTTTGGGGCAGTTAAAACTGTAAAATGTTAGAAGAAGAAGTTTAAGCTGTGCTCTTGTCAACAAAGACCGCTGTCCTAATTAGCATAATAACATGAAAATAACGATGCACAGAGAAAATAATGATATATTTCACTTACCTCGCGACATGTCGACAACTGGATGTTCCACGATGCCTCATGTTATATTTCCAGTATGTTTCAGCCACATTTTCGGTGATTAGTGTACGAAATCACTCTCAGACATCGCCACGGTTAAGCAGATTTCAACTCTCCGAAGCCCGTTTCATAACATCTATCAATATTACTTGTCTTTCGCCTCATAAGCCGCCGTTTACAAGAAGTTTAACAATTTGCTGAGATCCTAACTGACCCAGAAGTATGTTAGCAGCCTTTAAGATCCTCCTCTTAATCGAGGATTCTCATCGAGAACTCGTTTAAGCTCAGTTCTGTTTTGATCTGTTGTGCACCCGCCATTATTCCACAGATTGCGTTACATTTGACAAATGCACATTCCAACGGGTAGGGGTAGGGTGGGTAGGAAGTGAAAATGTAACCGACATTAAAGCCATTTTACGCATTTCTGTGGCTAAACTAGTAACTGGCTTTCCCAGAATGATTTGAACAAGAGCTTCTGCTTGCAGGTATTTTCTAGATTATTTTTGCAGGGTAGGTAGGGGGGGGGGGGGGGGGGTCGTGTATTAAAAAAAAAAAAAAAGAAAACCATAGACAGTATCAGGTCAAAAGAGTATGATGTGTGTATCTTGATCAGCTTTATCAGTTCATCAGTGAGGCCCTATTCGGGGTTTTCAGGATACTGGATATTTGGGTGAAAAGTTAATAGGGTGCAAGAAATTTAGGGGAAATATTAATGGGTTAGAGCATGTTTAGATCAGATAAAACAGGATATTAATTGAGTAGGAAATCGTTTAGCTGGATTTAACAGGATACAAAATATTTAGGACAAAAATTAACAGGATAAGGGATACACCGACACCCCTCCCCCCCTCCCACAATGGGGCCTCAACAATGGTCAGCTGTTTAGGATAAAATAAATGTATGTCAACTGCTATGAGCATTTATTCTGGACTCTTAGTACTTATATCACGGTGGAATATGAAAGTTTTGTATCAGATTTTAGGGGTCTTAAGGTTAGGTAACGCAGCTCCTTGTTAGTAATTTCGAAGCCCACACTTGTTACACTGAATAGATAGATAAAGACGGGGCTGGAGAAATAAACACAGAATGAAATGTGTCCCGAATTCTGTACCGTTTAACACGAATTTCTTACATGGTAACCTTTGTGTCTGCAAAGAGATCGAGGCACAATATTCCACACTATATTTGTAAACAACTATCCTAATCTCATCGACAGCCATTAGTTTTTGATGAGAATTTTCATTTATTACAACTAGAATACGGATAGAACTCCAATAGAAAGCCTCTTCCTTGTGCTTTTTTTGTTCAGCATTATACTTGTGTCTTTCGCTGCCCGAAATGCCATCAAATGCTGCGAAAGGCAACAGACTGACAAGCAGTGCGCAAGAAAAGTTTTTCTTGGGTCAGGAAATGGCCATAAAAGTCGAAGCAATTACTGTAGCACAAAAGAGGAGGCGCTGAAAAGATGAGGCCAGAATTAGGCGGTTCACCTGTGATGAGTTCCTGACTCCTTGCCGCGTTTAATCCTCCCTCTCGAGAATGGCTTCAAAGCTCAGAAACAGACAGGAGAAGGTCCTCCAAGAAGACACAACAACCGCTGAGAATCAAGCTGCAGATATTTTTGACAAGTGTCAGTTAACTCATCCAATTGCTTATGACTCATTCAACTTGTGTGCCTTAAACGTATCCCTGGCCTAATTCTTTTAAACGCTAAGCGTCAACATTAGTGCTTTGCTTGATAGATGCGGGTATTTTAAAGCGCCCTGCATAGGGTTGAAAACCAGTCTTGTGCAGACATGCAGCTGTGCTCCATCACAGCACTGAACGACATTAGCGGCTGTGGGGTGCGTCAGGCTCATAACGAATGGTGCCTACAAAATACAACGGTGTTTTCGCCAGATTAAGAAAACGTGGGAAAAGTAGATCTTAGCCAGGGTTATTAGAATCCACAAAGAAAACTGGGGGTAGTCATTAATTTTTCCGAGATAATTAGCTACTGCTGACGGTAGCATTTTTCTGAAAAAAGGTAAAGATATTTCTTCACAGATTCTCCTAAGGTTCGCCTTTACATGCAGAAAACTAAACATATTAAAAAACATCTTTAAACTACGTGGTAAGTGGTAACATAAAAACCACTTTTGATATGTAATAACAGAATCGTCGCAACAGCACTCCTCTGGCTTAGCCAAAATACAGTCTACATAACTTTTCCTCACAGCCAAAAACTAATGCTTTGTCGAATAGGCTTGCCACTTCCAATTCATATCATAAAATGTAGCTGTAATCACAACTTTGTTAAAAGTTAAATGAGTTGTTTCATCCTTTCGAAAACTTTGTCGGTGTCCGTTACATTTTTTCCTGTTACTTTCTAAGTAAGTTAAACATTGACGTCTCTCGCAGTTGTTTTGCGCGCGCATTATGCCATCTACAGTTGAATTTCAGTATGATTTTTTCTACGGGTACGATAAAAGCTAGTTTTTCAGCTGGAAGCCGTTCACAGTTAGTGCTTAGCGATATGCTGCTTTTCTGGTAATCCCGGTTTTAGTACAGGCTCGTAATTTTAGTACGAAATTTGTTTCGGCCACAATAGAATTTTTTTTAAGTCGCACGCTTGGTAGGGTAGTTAATTAGGTCACTAGCTCCAACCCAAGCGCGCGCCTGGCGTTTAAAACATGCCTAAAAAAGAAGGTACCGTCCTTAACTCCCTTCAGTAATTTTCTGAGCATTTTCTTTTCTGATGCAAAAGTGAAACGGCTAAGAAAATGAAAGAAGTTTCAATAAAACGTCACTTATCATTACTTCCTGCGCACTATTCGTCAGTCTGTTGTCTTTTGCAAAATTTGATGTCACTTCCGGCAGCGAAAGACACAACTGTCCCGCTTTATCTCATCTAAACATGCTCTACCGCATTAATTTTTCCCCTAAATTTCTTGCATTCTGTTAATTTTTTACCCAAATATCCAGTATCCTGAAAACCCCGAATAGGGCCTCACTGATGAACTGATAAAGCTGATCAAGATACACACATCATACTCTTTTGACCTGATACTGTCTATGGTTTTCTTTTTTTTTTTTTTTAATACACGACCCCCCCCCCCCCCCCCTACCTACCCAGCAAAAATAATCTAGAAAATACCTGCAAGCAGAAGCTCTTGTTCAAATCATTCTGGGAAAGCCAGTTACTAGTTTAGCCACAGAAATGCGTAAAATGGCTTTAATGTCGGTTACATTTTCACTTCCTACCCACCCTACCCCTACCCGTTGGAATGTGCATTTGTCAAATGTAACGCAATCTGTGGAATAATGGCGGGTGCACAACAGATCAAAACAGAACTGAGCTTAAACGAGTTCTCGATGAGAATCCTCGATTAAGAGGAGGATCTTAAAGGCTGCTAACATACTTCTGGGTCAGTTAGGATCTCAGCAAATTGTTAAACTTCTTGTAAACGGCGGCTTATGAGGCGAAAGACAAGTAATATTGATAGATGTTATGAAACGGGCTTCGGAGAGTTGAAATCTGCTTAACCGTGGCGATGTCTGAGAGTGATTTCGTACACTAATCACCGAAAATGTGGCTGAAACATACTGGAAATATAACATGAGGCATCGTGGAACATCCAGTTGTCGACATGTCGCGAGGTAAGTGAAATATATCATTATTTTCTCTGTGCATCGTTATTTTCATGTTATTATGCTAATTAGGACAGCGGTCTTTGTTGACAAGAGCACAGCTTAAACTTCTTCTTCTAACATTTTACAGTTTTAACTGCCCCAAAATTTTATTGCATGTTTTTACAGGTGAGACATTGCTCTTTAAGTGGAGGGTAATTTTGGGATCTCAAGTGATGTACTTTTGGCGATATTTTCCTTTAAACTTCGCCTTTTTTATGGCGCTTCATGAGTAGTCCGAAAGGGAAGAAATTTAAAATTCTGTAGAAAAATCAGGTGATGATCAAATTGCCAAAACAGCCTCTCAATGTAACAAGAAACATTTGCTGGTCTCGAATAATCGGTTTTTACCCGGATTTAGATCGTTTTCTTTGTATGGCAAATTGTTAAAAATGTGCCCTAAAATAGCCGCTGAAAGCCCTCTCAGAGGGGCAAAACTAAGATGGTGGCCCCAGTGCTAAAATACGAATCGAATTGAACTGAAAGTTATATTTTTGTGAATCACTTATCTAAACCATTCATTTGAGAAAGTTTGAGGAATTTGATTTTTTCTGGTCAAATGGCCATAGTTGAAAATTACAGAGGGTGCCTCTTAAATAGCTTCCACACTGACGTATGCCTGATTGAGTGCCTGAACTGTGGCTGAAACAAAATAATCCTCGCAGTTTGTGAGCAATTCCAATTTTGATCCCAAAATTTTTTCTAACTATAATTTGGATAACTCTGCTTTGTGACATCTATACATCTTAACAAACTCGGTTCTTATACGGATCTCAGTTCCTGTCAGTACCATCCAACCGGCTACAATGACGGTGACCGTGGCCTTTGATAAAGGGAAAATAAAACTGAAGGGCAAATCTAAGGAAAAGGTGTGTGGCATGTTCAAGCCAACAGTGGTTTGTATTCCGAATTCTAAATTATAACTTTTCTTCTCAGTTAACAAAAAACCTAGTCACCGGATATCTCTATCTCTCTCGATATCTATCGTGCCATTCTAAAGAAAATTACTGCACACGACAGATCCTACTTTGTCGGGTGTATGTAAAAAATAGACGCTGGCCCCATTGCCATCCATTAACAGCATAAAACAAATTATAATGGCTTCATTTTACCAAGAAGATATCTTTTTTTTTTTTCAAATTTCCCTGGACAGAGGGACTCTACGATTCAATCGAAAACAATTTCTTAATCACTTGCAAATATGTTTGAAAGAAAGAAAAAGTGGTGGTTATATGCACTTTAATGATGATTCTCATTCAACGGGTCCACAAATTAAAAGAATAGCCCTGGGATGGGACATTCCTCGTAGATGCGAAGTCATATTCGGTTGCCAGGCTTCCAACCATTTCGACAAACGAAGCAGAGTTAGCGTCTGTTATTCCAATCCCTTGATCAGCACGTGCACAAGAACTTCCCCCTCCACCAATCATCATCACTGATCCATCACCATTAAGCCAGTCACACCAGAAGCCGATTTCACCACTGCACTCAGCCTGTTGAAACCCGTCTATTGAGTTGTACTGACCACCATACTGAACCGTGCAGCTTCCCAGACACTGGTTACTGGCCCAAACTTTGCCATTTCTAAAGTCGCCATAGCTTGTGATTTTTGATCGGAACGTTTGTCCAGCCAAACAGTTACCTGTGGTCTGTAACAAAGAAGTGTGACTCGGCTCATCACTGCTCGTGATCTTAAAGGCTCTGTCCCTGACCAACGAAAACGCCGGTGAGATCATGTCACAGTCAATGGATGAATCTGTGGTTGTTTCCATGGTAACGTGCTGGTCATACCACCAGAGTCCGTCGTCACGCATCCAGTTTTTGTCCTCGTTGTTTGCGAATCGAGCGATAAGCGTCCATCCTTTGTCGTCATTTGTCATGTGACAGTATGTCTGAATGACAGCAAAGGAATAATAAGTAGAAAAAACAACAGCAACAACAACAACAACAAAAACGATTCCAAAAATTTTATAGACTATAAACTTGGCAGGATAAAATATCAAAAGGTTAGCTCAAAAACTGTCAAGGGACGTATTCTCAAGCTTACTGGATTTGACTTTGGCAAACTGACTTTGGAAACGTTGAAATCCAAAACCCGCAACATCAAATCAAATCAAGACACTAGACTAATGTAGACCGACACTAGAGTGGGGTTACACATGTAACAATAGGGACTTTAAGCAACGACAACGCGGACGGCGACGGGAACGCCATGAGATCAGAGAAAAGCCAAAAGGTCCACTGCGCATGACTGGCGGGAAACAAGTTGACGTTCTGCGTTCGGGCCCGACGTGAGTGAAGCTCATGTCGCGTTGTCTGAAAACGTGAGTTTTCGCTTTCGTTTCCTCTGCTGTGTCAACGCTAAATAACCCGTGTTACTAATTTCGAGGAACTTTAATGTTTGTCTTCTCTTGTTAAGTGACATATTTCATTTTAAAGAAACGTCGTGAAATCTGAATTGAGCTCAAGCCAGTCGGCGAACATGTGAGTACCGTGAAATATCTTTTTGAAAGTTTATGTAAATAAAGACAACTTACACGAATTTCAATCGAAATTTTTCCTTTCAAGAAATACTCAAATTTCAAATGGCTCATTATGGTGAAATTCTAACACATTTAAAAGGGTAGACACCATTAAAACTTGCGTAGCTGTTTCCATTTTCAGTCGTAAGATCAGTGGTTTACCTAGATCTTTATCAGTCGGCGCACTGATCTGTCGCGCCAGTCTGATTAAACATCTGCTGATAATAAGTTTATTTACTTCATTGTACAGCTCAGCGAGAAGGGGCAAGTTGCGTTTGTGGAAGCGAAATTCGAACCGGCACTCATCTTCAAACCATCGAAGTTAAAATCAGGAAAAGAATCATAAGGTTGGTCGAGATCATTCGATCGGTTTAAATCGTACAAAAGTAGAAGTTCGTCATCGTTTAACACACCTTTATCGTGATTATCAAGAGTTGATTGCGAACTTCTTTCAATGCGGTCATTCTAGTTCATCCTGATAAACAGAGGACGAACAATGTCAATAAGCTTGACAGTGCGGAAACCGCGGTTTCCGACGGTGCTGCTTAATGTTTGTGAATTCCCGCCACAACGGCCTTCTCTCCCCAGCCTTCTCACAGGTTTCGGCGTCCCCGTCGCCGTCCGCGTTCCCACTGCTTAAAGTCCCTAATAACTATGAAAACCCAAGGATTTATTTGCTCGAAGGGTATTTTTGTTGAGTTATCCTCGGGAAAACATATTACCAATGGGGGGAAGGGGCTTAAGACATTTTTTTTTTCTTCAGAAGGGAAACAACAACGCGGATTGGGGTTCATGATCAAACGTTGGACCTCTCCATCTGGAAACCAATTCACTATTTCAAAAAAAAACAACAACAACAACAAACAAACAAACAAATGACTTTTTACAGCGGCTTCTCACCTGAAATAGCACAGCTCTGCGTCTTACCATGTATGAACTATCTTGCAATCATCTTTGTTTGGCTAATATCTGCGCCTCTTCGCATGATCTAGCGTCTTAAAGGCATGGGGTTACATTTATTTATCGATGCACTTATTGCACATTAAGAGTGATTTTCTGAGAGTGTCGAGAATCGGAAGACGAAAAAAATCGATTTTTCTTTTATTTCGCCAAAACATACCTTTGGGTGAACTTATTCAAGGAAAAATAGTTTAAAGTTCCAACAATTTATTTTCCGGCCAAAATTTAAAAAAAGTTCGAAATTTGCATATAATGGCGGTTTTTTAAAATGCTCAGAATTTCACGCTTCTTTACGAAAACAGCGGGGGCGTAAAAGCAATCCTATGAAAACAAAACTTGGCACAAATATTATTTCATTCTTATACTTTAAAATCGTGTAATAAGTTTCTTGAAGTTTTGTTTGTAGCTTTTCAACGAAGGGTATTTGTACAGCCGCCATTTGTGTCTCTTGGGAAGGAACAAATAAAGGCCAACTTTGACTAGTATAAATGGCCTCTGGTATATATCATTTGGTCAAAATATATACATTTTAGGAAACCTTGGTTACTATTTTTTTCACCCGAAAAGTTATAGCTCTGGGAATTAAAATGTTCTTCGTCAGTAAAATAATCTGCGCATGCTTTTAGAGCAAATATTGATTTTTGTTCTAAAGAGAAAAGTACCACAAGGAGACCAAGGAGCTTTCTGAAACAAATATGTAACTTTTTGAAGTGATCAAAGAAGTAAGGTAGGTACATGTTTCACCCATTTTACGTAGGGCTCACAAGTACCTACCCCATCCTAACCCCTCCTTACTGCAAGCCTAATTAATTAATTGAAATTAATTAATTAAAAAAACATTAAAGTTTGCACCTTATTTCCATAGTGCCATAGTGCCTTATTGCCATAGTGCCTTATTACCATAGTGATTTAGCGACGTCAACCCCCAAAGCATCCCAATAGTGCACTCTGCACTAAAAACGAGCCACAAATGGAAGTACGAAACCCATGGAGTACGTTGTACAAGTTTTTGAAACCAATTCTCAGTCAGGCACAATGTTTCTCAGTGTTCCATTATTTATTTTTTTAAACGGCGCAAGTTGAGTCATGAGCTCCACTACGTCAGACCCCACATTGACTGATCCATTTCAATCTTGACTTGTCCACTTCATGACACTTTTGTATTTTTTGCGGTTCGGCAAAGAAGGCTGTTTCGTTTCGCGCCACGCTAAATCACTTTTAATTTCGTTCAATCATTTCTAATTACACTGGACCATTCCTTCTATGACTGAACAGTTCAACATTAAGTTAAGCTATTTGCAGTTTGCACGAATGATTTGACTTTGTACTGCACTATTTGTGTCTGCATTAAATCAGTTGGCACTACACTAAACCATTGGTCGGTGAGCTGAACCATTTCTTGGTGAATTAAATGATTTGTCGATTACTTCAACCGTCCCACCATTAATTACACCATTTTGAAACAGAACACTTAACCGTTTGTTGTCAGACCTGATCATTCTACGTATCATAGTCAGATGGATTCTCATTTAAATAAACTGATTCTTAATAGTTTGTTCCATTTTGATATCGGTGACTGAACCATTTCTAAATTGTCTAAATCATTTACTGTTTCAGTAGACCGTTTAACACAAGAACACCTAACTATTTGTATTTAGACAGCATCATTTGTCAATCATTTATTTCATTTCGCAAACCATCACTAAACCATTTATGTTTGGTCTGTGCCGTTTAATAATCTTGTATTTTCGGTGAAGACGACCGCCCACAACTGAAAAGTCCTGGAAAAAGGCTGCTGGTCCTGGAAAGTTCTGGAAATCTGTTAAACTCAAGTAAAAAAAAAAAAAAAAATGAAATGTATGGCAGACAGTAAGGAGAATTAACATTGAAATCTTGGGAGTGAAAGGGTTAATCTGAATTTTAGAGTACTGGAAAAGTCCTGGAAATTTGTTTCTAAAAAAGGGTATGAACCCTGCATTGTGAGTGATCCAAAATCTGATGTTATGCGATTGCCACTGGCGTGATTTTTGTTTTGTTTCGTTTAAAGAAACAAGAAAAGGACAATATTATCGCAATGTCTTTGTCCTCCTTTCAGTCAGTATGTACAGAGAGATTTTTCTCAATGACCTAATGTGGAAACCCAGTAGAGAGGCTTTATTATGGGTTTTCAAGATACAAGATATTTACAATAGGTGAAAAATTAATGCTATGAATTAATTTTGCTATTGGAAATTAACAGAATTTTGGATATTTGGAATGTGGGATATACCGACCTTAAATATGCCTACCCCTCCCCCCCCCCCCTTTCCCTAATGGGGCATCAGTAGAATTCCAAGTTAATTTTAAAAAGAGATTTGCATATACTGTTTTCAGCTAAAAGCCTTTTTAAAAAGGAGATTGAGGGCAAAAATGGAAGTAACTATAGTGTTGGTTTTTCGCTTATTGTTAAATCTTGTTCACTTGGCTTAACTCCGACATTGTGATTTATGAAATTTTGTGAAATACATAATTCGTGTGTATGTGCAGTGTGTATTTATTGATGAACAAATGACGAGTGTTTTCGGTTATTCTTTTATCCTCGCTAAAACCGTGGTGGTGTTAGGGTTTGAGGGGAGTTGTTTAATCTGTTACACAAAAAAGCAACACTTTTCTCTAAGATTAAAAATTTTACCGACTTATGGGGACCCAACTTGTGTATATTTTTTATCAACTTGTGGGGACCTCTTAAATGACCCCAGTTATATAGTTTAGAAACAAACAAACAAAAAAAAAACAGATTTAAGAGGACTTTTTTTGCGGGGACACGAAAATGTCCCCATAATTTGAACAGACCCCACTTTGCTGGTATGCATTCATATGAATGTCCCCGTAAGTGTGCAGCGGTGAACGTATATGCGCCGTTTAATCTGGGGCAGTGCTTACATGTGGCAGTGCTAGATCTAGTGGCTGTGGTAGTCTCTTTGACTGCGCTTACAAGTTGTAATATGTGAACCCCATCAAATATTGAAAGAAGACATGAGATTGAGAAAAAAATGTAAACTACTGTTTATTACAAGTTCCACATACAATGTTATAATTATTTTGATTTTTTAGCACCCTCTTGAACCTGAAAACAAAAAAGAACAACAGAATTGAGATAACTGTATCTGTTATCAAAAGACATAGCAACTTAAACAAATAATGCACTGATCGCAAATCTTATTTCATTTGACCAAGTCCAACAAACGGCAACAACTCTTTAACACTTCTAAGTAAGAAACCAGGAATAAAATAATCATTGACCCACGGCCGGGAGACATACACCCTGTAGAAATGGGCATCATGCATGTGCATGATACATGTGCCCCTTATCAAACCTACACTTCAGTCAAATTCCAGCCTTCTCACGCCGATAAAAAAACTCATTTCATAAATCGGCTTACATGATTCAGCTATCACAGAATGTCAGACTCTCACCTTCTAAACAAGACTAACGGAACCTAGTGTGAAGACGAAAAAAAGACTCGAAGTACTCGCGATACATTGTATGTAAACTTCCAGTCGTTTTCCTGTCAGAAACCATTTCTTATGACGGCTGTTTTCAATACGTGAATGCCATTTTTACAAGCTTGTTGCCACCGATGAAGCTTTGGCGGCACAACACGCATAATTATTGTAGTTTCGAGAAAAATTTTTTATTGAAATTATAAACATGGAAACATCCACTTGCATTCGATGCCCGTCAAAATGGCGGCGTCTTCTTCGAAAGCCGTTCTAAAATGACACGGATTTTATCGATCCTCCTTGCCAAACGTTCTCAACTCTAGCACAAGGAACGTTCGAGAGCGATGGCTCGTAACCTAACCCTAACCCTCACCCTAATCCTAACCCTAACCCTGGTATTGAACGATGGAACCTCGAACCAAGCTTTTCTAAGAGCTCATATTCTCCAAAACTGGCATATACCGGACTGTTAAATGACCCTTTCACGAATTTTTTTATTATTTGTTTTAATAACTCAAGGGAATCAAAGAAATATTGGCAGTATATTAAGTGCGGGAGATATTTCCGAAGCGAGTCGCTAATGAGATGTGAAGAAAGATGACTTTGATGAAGAAATGCAACTGTAAGTGCATTTGTCTCATCAGTGATGAATTTTTGCAGGTTGTAGATATTACCAACAAAACGCCTCGGCAATTTCAAAAGTTCCAAACATGGAGCTGCGATCAACTTGTCTTTTACCCTTAATCAGAGTTATATGAATATAATGATGTTTTTTACTCCGGAATCCGATATCGCAACACCCAACAGGGTTTTCCTTGTTTTCATATAGCCCGCTTTCAGGCGCGTTCTACAGATATTTTCGCGTAACGCAGAGAATAAGTAAGACGACGTCTTCCCGTCCGTTATCCTATGATGAATACTTACGGGGGAAGATCAGATATTTGGCATGTCTCAGTCACTTTGAGTTCGTCAAGACATCAAACAGGTTTCAGGCTAGTATTACTACTGCTACCGAGAACTGTATGTCCGAGAGTTAATCTAAGCAATATGCCCTTTGCAGCTGGGGTCACGTGACCAAATTTTTCCTAGGAAAATTTTTATATTATGGGCTATAACTTGAAGAATGTCAGGAAAATTCAGACTGTCATAAAATCTCATTCTTTAATGATGGGGGCCTCAAACCTGGCCATTTTGATGTTTTCGACATGCTTTTTTCCATTTCTGGCATTCGTTAAGTTATAGCCCATAATTGTATGAAAAATAGGTCACGTGATGGCTCAGCTCCAAAGGGCCTATCATGGACACTGTAGTGAGCGTCTAGATTGGGTTATTATAGCCATTTGCTAACTGAAAAAAAAAAAAGATGTAAACTTAAGGTGAATTAATCCAGAATTACATTTGTTGAACGTGCATTAATGCTCTGTTTCCCCTTTTCCTCCACGCTTTCAAAGACTGACCGTTGAAAGTCTGTAGAATCACTTCTCTTCGATTGTTGACGTTAACATCGACCAGTGAATACAAATTCTGAGTGGGAAACTTTGTTTGCAGAGCCAATTTAACTTGTACATGCAGTGTCAGGATGGTTATTGACACTGCATGTACAAAATAGTTTGATAAACGAGCAAGCGACTGGGTACGGATTTTCAAATCGATTACTTTGACCTGAGCCTGGTAACTATTTATCACATGTCAGTGTTTCTGTCTCAAACACAAAGACGCAATACACTTTTGAAAAGCTGTGGTTTAAAATATATTTGTATGGTTTGACGTTGTCCCACCAAATCGTTTTTAAATGCTCTAAGTTTTTCGAGAGCGTAGCTCGAGGAAAACTGTGACCTTTGAGGAAAAGAGTGTCCCAGGGCAAATATCCCGACATATTTTAGCGCCAAATAGAGGCTGTTTTGTCTGTAATTCCACAGGGAGCACAAAATCTTGTTGAGTAGGAAGAGAGTAAATAAACGAATGAAAATAACAAATAGTTTACCTTTACCACAAATGCTTTTTGAGCACGACAAAACTTTGCAAACCCCTCCCCCAGTTCGCAGTATTTTCTTATGCGTACGAAGTCACCCAATCTCCACACAGAAACAAAATGTCGCGAGTTAATACCTGAAGCGTTTTTGGCGAGATTTCGCGATAACAACTGAGAGCAGGGGAAGGATTTTGTAAAGATTTGTCATGTCAAAAAAGCATGTGCTGGGTAAGGGAGGGATACGCAAGCGCGCGTTGGATGACGTGTTTGGGAATTAGATAACTGTACGGTCATGTTGCGAAACGCAATTTGAGAAAAGACTTTGCAAAAGACGCTAAAATTATCCGACTGTCGTAAAAGTATTCGAAAACAAGTTCGACCAAGTTGTAAAAGAATCTTTCGACTCCACTTTGTGTTTGTTTGGTTTCTTGAAAGCTGCGAAATTTAGAGACTCAGGCGAATTTTCGAATTGCGTCTAAAATGTTTGGGCAAAGAGTGGGTGGTGTAGCAGCCCTTGTAAGGTCTCACATGAATGGTTTGATACCCTTTGAGAGAACAACAGAACAAACAACAGAAACAATGCCCCTAGCCCTAAAACAATAACAGCTGCTAACAATGAAGAGAATTACAACCTTACGAGAGCTGCTACACTTGTGCAAAGAGTTTCCTCCATTGTCAGTAAGGTATGCATACCAAAAAAAAATTTGCACAGCGCGAAAAGGCCTTGGTACGAGTTTAGTGCTATAGCGTTGTACAGGACGTATGAAGGAAATATAATGTAGGTAGCGGTTTTCCCTGTCAAGTCGCGTAAGAAACGACGACAGGAGACAAAGGTAGGTTATTCATTCTTTTCATTCTTTTATTAACTTTCTTCCTACTCAACAGGATTGTGTGCCTCCTGTGATTATCCTTCAGTTACTTTTCGCAACAAGCGCGGTTTTGAATATCACTCGGATATTCCCAGCGCGTTAAAACCAATCGCGCGTGGGCGAAAATTTTTGATGAATAGGACAATCATATGACTTTTGGAGGGCATATAGTTTATTTGTGGCCCATTACGACGGACACAAATAAACTATATGCCCGACAAAAGTCATTTGATTATCATTATTATGAATACACAAGGCCAAATCGTACAAATTCATTCAAATTAATAACAAAAAATGTTTAACAGAGATGTAGCATGAAACTATGATATGGAAAGTTGTTGCTACAATACGATTAGTTCAACAAGAGCCAAATGAAATTCCTTGCTGTTTACAATAATAAAAGTCAAATATAATCAAGTTTTAAAAAGACTAGCAACAAGGATTAGCAGAAATCAGATGATTGCCTTGTAAACTTTCTTACTCCCCGCTCAGTTGTTTTCTTGGTGTTTTTCGCCTGAGCTTTTTGCTCAATTTCATCCAGTTGCTCGTTGGCTCAAAATAGTTTCCAGCAGTTAGATTTTGATGGATCATTATTAACCACTTTTTATCACTTGATGCAACAATCATGGTATCAACAAACTGCCCAGTCATTGGTGACCACGCTGGTATCATTTTCGTGATACAATGGGTTTCCATAGCAACAGAATGACCTCCCAAAAACACCCTTAATTATAGCTTTAGGGGCTTATAATTCAAAAACGGCAAGGTGAATTTTTTTTATATCATTAAATTTTGATGAGCACGATAAGACGCAACTTTTGGCAAAGTTTTAAAAAATTCTGTACATAGAGTTCAGAGCCACCTTAAGGTTACAGTATACCTTCAGGGGTGTCTCGCGCGCAAGCGATGTAGCGCGTGCAGTTTAAGCTGTAGATACCTAAACTCAAATTAAATTAAAGCTTATGGAGCGGGCTATCAAACTATACCAAGAATTTTGAAAGAAAATGAATTGTCGAATTTTTCACGACCACTAAATGGGAGCGCCCGAATCACCTTCCAAAAGCTACAAGTCAAAGCGAATTTCGTTTTTCGCCAATTTAGTTTTTTCTTCGGTTTCAGGACCCAAAGCGCTTAAAAACTGTGTCTGCATTTTGGCATATTCGATTGCAGTAAAAAGTTACAGAACATTTTCGAAATACGATTAAAAAAATGTGGAGTGATCCTACAAAAATCGCTCTCGAAGAAAAAGTATTTCGAAATTAACAATTCCCAGACACACTTTTGTAGTTTATATGTTAAACTAGCCACTGTCCAAATTTAACAGCAATTGAACAAATTGCCTTTGAGTTATAACTCTTTAAAGTGTCTGCTTCAAGTGAAAAAATTCATTCGAGAAAACAGCGCTAAGAAAAATTTTCTGCTTCGCAAACAAACTCCGCCCACAAACGCCTTCAACTGGGTTCTCAGATAACTAAGCCAATCAGTGCAGGGAAACTTTACTACCGTTAACCTCCTGGTGAAATTTACGCGCGAATCTCTAAAAAACTCTTGTTTCGCAATGCGCTCAAGGAACCGAAGGCAGAGAGATAATTTTTCTATAGCTCGGTTTTTCTTGAAGCTGGTCTGGCAAAATGGAGAAGACTAAAAAGGATACGAACGCTAGAGTGGCTGAGCGAAGGAAACAAACAAAAGACAGCGCGGAGAGCAACTGTGTGTGGGCAACTGTACATGGATAATATTTCAAATGGTCTCAATGAGTCCGACGATTCGTCGATATCGGACTCATCAGAAGAGTCTCTGTCAGCATCCCTGTTATTGCTGTCAAGTTCCGAAATTTTTACAGAACCTTTCTTTTCTCTTACCACGACTATTTGCCCGCCTTATACGATAACTATAGCTTCATCCGCGTGGCGAACTTTCGCTTCTTCACTCATTGATGTATTTTCATTCGTTCTTCGCTGTTTTCGCTTTTTCGAACCGGTCCATGGTTTAAACGTGGTCTATGTTTACTTATAACTTAATAGAGACAATATCAAAAATGCTGGGTAGTCAGAACAACAATGCTGATCAACTGAGTAGTCAATTCATGACATCCATATAGGTAATTCCCGCGAAAATCGTCTCGGTTGACTGCATACGCGCCATAGGGCTGTCAATCAAGAGGTAAACTTTTACTTCCGGTGAAAACGTAAAACTGCCATTTCTCCGCCAATATTTAGCCTTTTTCAAAAATTTTTTTCAGAAATTAGAGATTATTCTTCGACCACTATTTTGACCCAAAAATCCAAATTTGAAGAAAATTGCCGACCCGAAGGTATACTGTAACCTTAAATTTTCAAAACTTTAAGGTTGCGCTGAACCCTATGTACAGATTTTTTTTAAAACTTTGCCAAAAGTTGCATCATGCTCATTAAAATTTGGTAATATGAAAAATTTCACCGTGCCGTTTTTGAATTATAAGCCCCTAAAGCAGTAATTAAGGGTGTTTTTAGCAGGTCATACTGCTGCTATGGTAACCTATTGCATCATGAAAATGACAACACTGTGTTCACCAATGATTTGGCAGTTTTTTTGATACCATGATTGTAGCATCAAGTGTTAAAGAGTGTTTATAACTACCCATCAAAATCAGGAGCCATAATCGGGGACGGAGACCGTAAGCGCGCGCCATTTCAAGTATTGGGGTTCTCCCCATGATATGGGACAATAATTCTATTTTTAGAACAAATTGCGCCATCGCCTGCGGCACACGCGCGTACATGCTGCGAGGATTTCTGTGGATGTCGCGCGGGGGAAATGGCGTCCAAAATTCCCGAAATTTTTCATGTTTCTGGCCCACAACTCAACGCGTTTACGTCTGTTGGAATTTTGCTTAATGAAGTATTTTCGTCGTAAGCTGTTCCAGTTGGAGTGAAGTACGACCGTGCCGAATTTAGGTATGTTCCGCTTTAAGCTTATATATATCGCTGACCAAGTTGTGTTCCGACGGATGCTTCTTTTACATGAGCTGTACATTACACCACTTTAAATTTCACATATGCTGAAGAATAACAGCTTTTCCATTACATAGCAAAAAACTAGCTGGATATATTTAGATATAGCAGAGCTTCAGGACTTCATGGTTTCCTAGCTCCTCTTACCACACGCTTGCGAGGAATTTGCCAATCTATCGTGACCGAAAAGTAAAACAAAATAATTGCTAGTTTGAGTTTCGCCTGAATTGTAAGCAACGCTTGATGTTTCATCAAGGCCCAATAACTTGACGTCCGTAGATACTGGTCAGTTTTATTTGTGTAAAAATCCAGTAATGAGAGCGCCCGCCGATGCGTGTTTTGTACAGTCAGTAAACATGACAAATTGGACTTCCGCGGTGCCGCACTTTCGTGTTAAAGCGTACATCGAACTCAAACAATAACTCTATAGTTTTTAAATATGTTTAAGATTGATAAATGTTTGAGAACATATTAAAAGCTAAGCTGGAAATATGTGAATAAAGCAGAAATAATCAGCAAAGTTACAATGACGCTTTCTTTAATCAACATCGAATAACGATTTCGATTTTGTTGATCGAGTTATCAAACCTCCTTGTCTGTTTTCATTTTCGCAGTGTAAAACTTCACTATGCTTATGTTGAAGAAACACACATGATGTTAGTAGCCTTTTTTGCGTTCGTGAAATTTGTTGAAGCATCTCAGCACAAAAGATAACGAAAAAAATCTTTGTCATGATCAAGATTTGTTGACAATTGAAAACACCGACTCGGACTTGAAAGTGCGCGAGCTGCACTATGCAAATGAGCTAATTGTACGCGTCAGACTTTCCTTCCAAAAACTTTTGCAAACTCACCACACAAGCAGAAACAGTGAGAAACCATCAAAACAGGTTTTGGTTATGATTAACCATTGTCTGCGAAACTCACAAATTAACTCGATACTAGAGTATAGAGTTTTATTGCTATATTCTTAAGTCAGAACAAACGCAAAAATATACGCGTAAGCTTACAACAAGCGCGAGCAGATCTTATTATTCATTCCCAGCGCGAGATTGAAGTCTTGTTTTCGACCGTGAAAAACCCACCTTTTCCGTTAGCTCAGAGCATAAAACTACATATAAGCGCCCTGGTTCGTATTCCCTATACAACCAGTAGTCATTTCATTGCACATAATATCTTGAAGAACTATATTGGGTATTTTCGATAATCGTATTCAGAGCAGAATTAGACCGCAAATTAATGTATTCCATTAGATTGTCAAAATACAACAGTTTGCTTAACAGCATTTCATCAAAGCGGAATTTCCTTGATTTGTAGTCAACAGACATGTTGGTTGTTGGATCAGTTGTTACCAAATACTGTAAGGCCTGGATTTCCTCCACATCACTTTGTTTGACAATGATGTTTTCTGTTCCCACAGTTAACATCTCCAGTTAAAAAAAAAAAAAGAAATGTTCAGACCATAAAACAAATGATATTACTTGTGGTAATCGAAGATTATGAGAGTGCGTTCATTAGCTGACTTTCAATTCCTGTCTATTGCTAAGATCGAATTTTTTTTTTTTTTTTAAATCAACAAGCGAGGTTTTACAGACAGATATAACTAACAAGTGACCAGTATTTTCCAGTGGTTTTCTGGTTAGCAAGTAGAGGAGGAAATATTTTTACTGGTAATGTTTAAGCGTAAAAGGTAATTTGGAAAAGTACGTTTTTACATACAAATAGACCCTTTGCATAAATAGCGCCTAAATTTACAGCATTGACATTGCCTGTCCTTGGTTCAGGCTTACTCTTATAGATCTTGCCTTCAGAGTACTTTTCAATCGATTCCAAACAATCTCAACCAACTGGACACAGACTAAACTATTTGTCACCACCGGAACTAATCAATAAATGCAATCAAAATACACTCCAATGAAATATAGTTGTGTCCACGGTTAACATCCCAAAGCCAAGGCCATTCAAAGTGGTGTTCGTGAACGTACAAAGAGTCCATTGTCATTGTCATGTAACAAAAACACGTTCATCACGCATCCAGACGAAACAGGCCACGTTTGCGTTGATTTGCGTTACCCATAATCACAACCACAAGGAAGGGAACGAGTGATCAAGAAACCAAAATAGCGTTGTGTGTACGTGCTTTTGCGATGATGTCATTTGTTTTCGCTCCCGCTGCGGGGAGTCCTATTTTGCGTCCAAGACCAGTTGTCCCATAAATCTCAATTCAGTATTCGTTAGATCTGCGTTCTCCTTTTCGACGAACGCAATAAAAAAAAAAAAGAAATAATAATAATTAAGACTTATAGAGCACATTTTCCCCTGACGTACATGATCAAATGCGCTTATATGTATACAGCACTTCAACGATCTCCTGTAAAATCCATGTGAAGTCCGCATCAAATGAGAACTGAGACTTGTGCGGCTCATCGATCTTATGATTCTCAATCCTCGCATTTTCGGCGGTCGAGTCTTATATCCTTTAATATAGACCTTCAAAAAAACTCATCATGTGCATAATGTTTAAAACCCAACGAGCGATCGAGCGCCGGCGTTCTCTGTTTATCATGATAACTCGATCATTGTGCATGTGCAATTCATGAATTAAAAACAAGAAATAGTAATGCCGATTTAATACTTCTAAATAAACGTGTTTTCCGGGATAGGTTTAAAAATGCACACGTAGCCTTTCATGACGATTTAAATCAATTTTGTTGTTATATTTAGCAAACTCAGTACAACGATTTATATGATTTTCAAATTGAATGAATAAATGAATGAAAATTTTGTTAACATGTCAATGTATTTAGCTATAGATTAGCTAATTGGGGACACTAACTTTAGACAAAAGCTACTAATTACTTTACAAAAATTAATAAATAAATATTGAAGTTGATAGCGGAGCTCCGGCGCCCGAAGGGCCGCCAAGCGGAGCCCCATACTCATATAGGAAAGAAACGGAAACCCATGAGCTGATTTTCTCATGATTATCATGGCTAGCGGTATTGCTCGTGGGCGCGTACGCACGACGGCGACGGCGTCGTGCAACTGGGCGGCCAACTCTAAATAACGGGCTGGCAAAGACCTGCAGCCTTGGCTTACCGTGTACTTCTTTGATATTGGACAACAATGTTATAATCAATTGACACCTGTCAAAATAAGGTATCCGCTGACCAGTATCACGTGACCATATCGCGGGTTCAAGTTCACAGCTCATCGAGGTCACGTGTCTTTTTTTGAAGTGACCGCTTACCAAGTGCTGGTTTTCGATTGGATCGCGGGCTTATGCTAGGTTAACTTGTTGGAAACAGGGCAGGATTGTTCGGAAGCCGGTTAACACTAACCCAGGATTGAAAGTTAACCGAATTATAAATTTTTCTTCTATACAAAGGTTTTTTGCTGTTTTGTTTTGTGTATATGGCGATTATTAAAATTAAAACAGAAGGCAAAGCAATATACAGAAAACCTCACCGCAAAGTTAGAAAACTCAAATAAATATTCTACCTTTTTCTGGGTTAGCTTAATCGGGCTCTGAACAACCCGGCCCAGGAGCTATGCGTTTAGGCTGGCCTAAATCTATATATTAAATATGTATCTATGTATCTTGTAGAAGTCTGTTGTATAGAATTAGTAGCCTGGTCCGAGCGAGGAGTACCTCGTTCGTTTCCGTCTTTGATTTATATATTGCCCGTAGTGCGCGTTTCTATACTCGCTCAATCTTCCTACCATCGGATGACTTACAAAAGTTCCATACGAGGTGGCAATAAGTTAGATGTGGTAATATGGCACTCTTGTACAATGTTAACTGGGCGTTTCATGGAATTATATTGTACAGACGCACCAGTACTCCTACTTTTTGGCTAGCCCTAGTGCATAGGTCGCTGATACGACCTGCAAAGTTAAGATTTTCGTCGATGTAGACGCCTGGCAATTTTAGTTCTTCCGTTTTCTTGATTTCCTGGTTGTCAAAGTTCAAAGCTCTGTCATTATTCGCGGCATCAATATTCCTTGGATTGATGTATAAGGACTGGAACTTGTCTGGGTTAGCAAGGAGAAAATTATTCTTGTACCCCGCTGATGCTTGCCAACCTTGACTCATCAGATCTGAATCAACAGCCTAGTGGGTCTTTCCAGTTGCGTACAGTGGATGGTCGTCTGCGTACATTGTCAGTAGTACCTAATACCAGGAGTCCACCAGTAAGAGCTTGCAACAACCCCATATTCCCCTCACAGTGTTTTCATAGAACGATCTATTTTTAGTTTGAATTTACCGCGAATTCAGAACTCTGCCGGAACCTCAGTGACCAGTCACAAGCACGGACTTAATTTTTAACTGACGTCATCATTTCACCGGAAGATTAAAAAGAAAAATCTTTTTTTTTCCTTATCAATGCACGCCCATGTAGACCGGAACTGACCTATGTCGCGGGAAAAGAAGCCTAAAAATAGACCGGTCTGTAAAAATGTCGTGACATAGGCTTAGTATCAGAGCTGCATGCTCCTAGAGATGAGCTTCACGTACCGTGCTCCTATCGAGTTATATGGACACGAGTGGAAGTTTGGGAGATCTAGTTCTCCCTAGTTCTCACGAACTTTCACCAGAGTTTCTATTAAGCAATTATATTATGAGCTCGGGATTTCTATCGCGTGATAGTTGACGAGCGAGCAGCCCAAGTCACATATCACGCATAGAAATCGAGAGCGAATAATTTTATTGTTTTGGCGTGAATCTACTAGTCGTTCAAAACGTTATATAAATATTGTTCACAGACATCGAGAAAACGCAAAGAAATGGCCGTCATTTTGTTGTTTAGGCTATTTTCTAAAATCTAATGCAAATTCTTCTCTAGTCAACCACGTTTCAAAATTTTGATCGTCCGTAACATAGCCATACGCATTTGGATTGTTTCAATAAAAGAAAGGCAGATCGTCACTGCCTAATTTAATTTCCTCTTTAGGTATTAACCAAGGAAGAGACTTGTTTATCAAAGTTCCGCTTTGTTATCCAAATTTGCAAGCCAGTTAACAAAAACATATATTATACAGCTGGTGATCAAACTTAACTTTAATAATAAATTTCCTATTATAAATTCAGTTCTTTTGTTTAGAGCATATCTTCCCAAAACTGTAATTAAGGTTTTATATGCTTGCGATATATCTGAGATAAATGCGTACACATCGAAACCTCAAACATTTTTTGTACAGATAAAACAAGTGTCAAGACCGTGCCGTAATTCTAACTGCAAAACCCGGAAAGGTAAGGGAAAACAGTTTTGTATTTCTCAGTCTGTTAGGATCATTATTAGAGCTGTATCGACGAAGAGCGTATTCACTGTTGTGTTGAGACACAAGAACTTTTGAACAGTTCACCAGAAAACCGGAAAAGCTTTAACTAGGTTTCAGTGTTTTGGAGCATTTGACAATCTTTCCCTTACGTTTGAAAGTGTCCTTTTACAGGAACTATACACATACCAATTTCGCCATGAAATGTTTAAAATCTTAAATTGAATGGCAAAATATTGCGTTAATTTTTGTGACATCTGCCGTTCGTTTTCTTTTTTCACAAAAAAAGCATAAGAGGAAAAACGCATCGGAAGTCAAATCTCGAAAACAAAATTCAAGAGCAGGAGAAAAAAAAAATACGTAAGGTTTGGCAATGTATTACTTCATTGACAACTTAAAAATGTTTAAATGTAATGAACTGACTTGACTAATATTTTTTCTTCACCTTATCTAAGACTTCAAAACAGCTGCGTTGGTTAATTTTACTGATATATTGGATCCGTTTTAGATCATGTATTGGTTATCTCCCTCTCTCTTGCTTAATCTCGAGTCGTGATCGAGTGAAAGTAGTTTCTTTTTGTGCGGTTTTGCTATTACAATTTTCAGCGAAACTCTTCATTTCAAATAAATTCATGACTCCTGGGTAACTTTACCAAAGCACCTTAGGTTAGAATTAATCTCCCTTACCTCCTTAGCGTCCACTTGAAATTCGCTGCCCCAAGAGTCGCTGCACTCCAGTCGCTACAGCTAAGGTTTCCTGCCTAACCTGTGCAAACATTTTTGCATCTCTGTATAATCTCTCTGCCCGTTTACGTTTTTGATTTCCGACTACAGTGTTGAAAACGACACCAGAACCGTCGGTAGAAGGCCTCAAAAGTTTTCCAATTCAAGATACCAAGCCCCTTTAGCTGCTAGTCAACGGCATTCCACCTCCTGTCTACTAACTCCACACGCTCGTAATCTTTTTGTACTCAATACATGTGCGTCTTTTTCAACTGTGTTGCGATGGTTCATGAAATGAAAGTTGATTCCGTGTTTGCTGTACTTGCGTGCCGTTCTTAACATGAAGTAGCCTTTATGAAATATATCGGTTCGCTTTCGATCAAAAAATCCCAATAATAAAAGCCCAATCATGGACGACAGTTAATGGTTTAAGCGGGAAACACTGTGTAGGTCAAAGATCCCTAACGTCAACGGACCCGGAGTACATTCAATTGATCATGAACCTTTTTACGCCCTTTGTGGGGCTGTGAGTTTGTTTTGAAAACGAGAGAATCTATAGTGTTTGGCTGAAGCCAGCGCATAGAAACTAAGTTCTCGCGCAGTTTTGCGCATTAATGTCTGGTAGGTGCTACTGCACCTAAAGACCTAACGATTAATTCATCAAATTTCCAAAAGCTCTTTTAATGTTTATAGTCAATTCGTAAAATCCCGATTCGCTATCTACCGAATTTTATGTCAAAGAGGCACGCGCAAATTGACAATGGCATTAACATGCGGATATTCCCCATTCTCGCAATTCCATCTTTCCCATTCCAGTCTTGTCGCGCATATCAAAAACTTTCATCCGACAAGGTTGATGTAGCTAAAAGTATTTTAAGGGTCTTAGCTGTTCCCTTACAAATGAGGAAAGCTTTTTGAATCAATGTCATACTAGGGTAATCTAGCTTACTTTCTCATACCGAATGGGACGATTAAGGCGATATGGTGAAGAAGAAGAAAAAAAAAAACACTTAAAGTTCATACATAGCACTTTTGAAAACGAATTGTGTTACATTCAAAGGATCTAAAAATATTCAAATGGTAGGTATATGCAGAGTGAAGCGAAAAGTATCATAACACATGATCCGCATTTAATTTTCATTGCGTATTGTACAACCTATTACGAACGAAATTCTTTTCTACTTAAAATACCACGAAAATCTTCTAATATCCCTACGTATTTTACATATTACCTTAGAGACTACACCGGGAAAACGTGTATTTACTTTGAGTTGTCAGAACACAGGGCAGAGGATATTCTCGTACATGTGCTCAAAACAATATCCACTTCGTGGTATAATATCTTAACAGTGGCTATTCTTTCGATACCTATAGGGAATCGAATCTTCTTTTTGAACATAGAATGCCGTATTTAACATTTCACCGGTTATTACCCAGTCACTAATATTGAGCAAAACACGTACTATATACACTATATCTCATATATCAGTCAATTTTCTTAAGAACCATTATCCGTCAATGACAAGGTGAAAGTATTGCGCCCAATACTACGGCTCTCTTTGAAACACAATATCTTAATCCCCAAGATTTGGAAATCAGCGAACAAGTAACAGATGGTCTTCCCGTGTGATATAGAGATTATGCTCATCGAGATAGAGAAAGCGATGTTAAATGTTATGGGACGTTTTCGAGCATTCATGCGTGATAAAGGAATGAATTGTTGTAGATTTATTTTGTTTATACTACGGCTAAACGTTTTTCCTTCAAACGGTTAAAACTTATTTATTACACTGCCGATGTCTTTGTTGTTTCCGAAGTGTTTCATTGCCGCGAAGCTAGTGATTATGGCGTTCTTTAATTTCCCATTGAAATGTAACCTTGGGGTAACAAACAATTTAGCAGGTTAAAAGATTTATAAGGTGAAATGTAATTTTTTTTGCTTTCCGATTTATCTTGACATCAATTTGAAATTTATACGCTTTGACGAAAAAGAACATCAGCATAATATGCAAATATATATCAAACAGCCAAATTAATGATTAAAAATGGCATTTTAGTGATAAATATATTTTTAGTGTACGTCCCTGCAAACAACTATGTAAGAATGATTGTTTGGTCACAACGCCCCTGCAGGTACAGGTGACAAAAAAAGCTTGCGTCAAGCTTACTATTTAAATATTGTTCTTTAGTTGAATCTGCTTCGGTGAGTCAACATTACTTTCTTTTTCTTAGACGAAATCAAAGGTTTTCCAGCGTTTGTAAATTCATTTAAATTTGAGGATGCTCAACATATTATTTTTTGAATGCAAGAGGAAAATTTAAAACAGTGTAAAAGAGCTTCCTTTCTATTATACGTGATCCGTTCTATGCGCACCTACGCAGCACTTATGCTAATATAAATATTCAGAATACTTTAAGGAGACAGCCAGGTGTCAAGATCTCAGAAACCCCATTTCAATAAAGGCCCATTTCAATAAAGGCATTGAATAGTCCGCTTGAATGTTCTTACCTGCGCTCAGGCCTGAAGCTCGGCATCACGTGCAGTAAGTATTCCAGTAATGTTGGGTTGTAAAGTTAATAAGTACATTGGCGTCCCCTTAGATAATGATTTTAGATTTGTTTTAGATTTTTTATTCCGCTGTATATTATCATCAGTATTCATAGAAATGGAATTGTTTTGAAAAGGAATGGTTGATGGTCCCGGGAGGGAATGCAGTGATTATACGCTTACTAAGAAAAATCGTTTTAACTCACTTTAGCATCAACGGAAAATAAGAGGAAATGACCTGAAGAACACACGCATCAAGATTTACCAGTATAGGATATATATGAAGAAAATCCGACCACATATTCAGCATATATAAATGTATATATTTTTTATTTGATCATGTCACTTCCCATTAAAATTCATACCGTTTTATTTGATGGCATACAATCAACCACAAAATGGAAGTATATTTAGAAAGGTGGATTTATTTTAGGGAGGTACAATCTTTCAAAATATAAAAATTCATTCAAATGCGCGGTAACCTCAGTTGTGTGCAATTAATTATGTCTAAACAGCAGGAGCAGATGATTGTCATTTTGTTAAGATAATTCATTTCATATGATATGTGAATTACATGTCTTAGACGGGAAAGAGGCAACATTAACATCCTGCATTTCAAACTGTACTTTACTCACTTTGCGAAAAAAAGCCGTAAAGTTCTGCTTTTGGGTGAAGCGTTTAAAAGCATAACTAGACGCACAGTAACAAAAAAGAAAGAAAGAAAGCATCAGTGGGAGTAACACTGAAGTAAATCGCATAGACTGGTATCAGTTGAACATTTTTTGTTTTGCTTTGGTATCTCAACAAAAGTGTTCCACCCCGGTAAGTATGGCGATAGAAGCAAAGTTACCAATAAGGATTACTCAGCATGTTTGGATGTATTTGCAAATACTATATATGGAAATATAAATTAAAAACTGTTCAAAGCCATTTTCGTTAGACAAAACTTGTTCGATATATAAATGTTATCAATTTCCCGTTTTAAAAGAAGACGCTAAAAGACATACAGGTGACAAACTTACACAGGTAAGAAATATCACTCTCTTTTTTTTTCTAGATGAGGGTGATTTCATTTCATTAATCTGCAAACAAGTAGATTTAGGAGCGATGACATTTAACCGGTTTTGTGTACGAATTTACTCAGATATATCCTCTATTTTGGTTACAAATTTAATATACGCTTTTGAAAAGTTCGCGTCAATATTTAATGGCTGGTGGTTGTTGTAAAAAAAGAATTCATGGTAGTCCATCTGTACTCAGCAAACACTGTAAAGGAACCGTCCATCTTGTTTACTTCCTAAGTTTTAAAAGCAACTAATAAAGTCAGGAAATGTGATAATAAGTTTTTGGCCTGGGAAAGCGCATCTCTGAAAACCTGGAGAAACTCTCTGGCTGCAGGGAGGCCGGGATTTGTTAGAGGGATGTTATCTTCAAAACATTGACAGCACACAGAGCTTATTCCGATGAACATAACCCAATTAATACAGGATAGGCGTATCCGCTGTCCCACCACCGGGGGCTTAACCGTAGAACAATTTACAAAACAATCTGTATTTATGCTAGACTGTAAACAAATGATCTAAAATTTCGTTTAGTAATCCTAAACCGCTTTTGGTTGCCAATGAGCTCATTGTTGTTCAAGTCTATTTCATCATAGGCAAGCCAGTTATTGTGATCCCCGATATTAACTGCTTACAACTTCAGGTGGTTCTCGCTACAAGGCGTTGCACAATCATACAGATAGAGAGGTGGTTACCATAGTTATTGGACTTTTACTTAATTGCTAACTGCTGACCTTTCTATGGTTACGAAAATCGGCAAACTCTTCCTTCACAGAGAGATGTGTTTCGCGCGCTCGGTAACAAAGGAAGTAGTATATTTGGCCGCCTGGGTCATACGGACGACGACAAGATTACTCATTACGAAATAACAAAAATGATAACTACTTAAAAGTGACATTAGAGGCTTAGACGATTAAATAATTACCTTGTCTTTATACTTGTTTGGGACGCCGGTGCTTTATCAAATGAGCATGTAGGCTACTTTTAGAAAGAAAACTTTGGAAAATTGGCGATGAGAAAACTCATGACGTGTACCTCTGCCAAGGAGCACTTTACTAGTTCCCTTTACTAAACCTGGTGATCGAATTGAAGAGTCTCAACTAACTACTTAATAACCGAGAGCGAGGTCGTTACGGGAAAGTCTCAAACTGAGGCCTTGCCGTATTGACCGAGGAATAGCGAGGTCAATACGGTAGGCCGAGGTTTGAGATTTTCCCGTAACGACCGAACAGTCGAGGTTATCAAGTTGTTTATTTTATGGCTCATGAATTAAAGAAAAGAAAAATATATATTCGAGCGGAAGTCGTCAATTTACATCCGGCGATGCGCGCGTTGACCGATTCATCCATCGTCTCAAACCCAGGGCAAAACTACAAAGTCAGTGAACTTTACGTATTCCGTTAGAAACACACATTTCTTTACGCCAAAAATGATTGTCACAGCCTCAAAAAGATATTTTAGTATCATGGAGCCACAACTCGATGGGGAAGTTTTTCCGACTTTTGTGGTGAAACATCAACGCATATAGAAAAGACAGAAAGTACTCCAAAATAGTCCAAACCAGCGGTCTTTCGGTGAAAGAAAATACTAATGCTTCAGAATGTACTGCTCAGAATATCTCGATCTTCGCCATTCGCTTTCGACAACATATCTTCGTCTCCTTCATTCTGGGATTTATGGATGAACTTTTCAAGCCTTGTGAAAGTCTAAAACTTCCTGCAGTTATCAGAAATACTGCTACCGACAGAAACCGCCCGATTGTTTACATCTGATGATCCTGGAAGCTGATTTACACTTGCTTGTGTTAAAGCAATGGAATCTATTTGATGAGAACTGTGGCGGAGTGCAATATTTCAGTAATTGTTTGACTAAGATGATGAAACTTATAAGTTTCTTAGTGGTGTCTGCTCAGGATGCATGACAGATCTGCCGATGGTGTTTTCCACTTAGCGATTTTAGCTTTACCTAAGACTCGGTATAGCTGCGAACGGCGACAAACCATGGACAAATTGCCTTTAACCAGAACGTTTAATTCACGATAGGCCATGAGAACAACTCACAGTGATGCCACGATATTACAACGGTATAATTCTCAGAAAAACACTGACAATTTGAACTAAATCTGACCTAAAAACCGAGGAAAACTTGACATAACTGAGGTTTTAACTCGGTGGCCTCGTGGTCACCGTTCGAGGAGACCACCTCCACGCATGCGCAAACCTAAATGTGTTATCACAGGGAACCCAGCAGTAACACTCGGTAAACTTTGATTGTTTTTCACTAATGCCCACCAAGGTTCCAGCTGGTAAGTCAAAAACGACTTCGATATAAATTGTGTTGAAGAAAAATCTCTAAACTTTTAGCTACTCGGATTAAATTTACTTTCCCTTACTGTTTTTAATCGGCTTTCATCGTTTCAATGCGCTTGCATTTTCAGAGCCGGGATCTTCCTAATTTGCATAATCCGTAATCGGCCCGTGGGCAGTACGGCTGCATAATGACCGCTCAGGTATCGCTCTTAGCCAATCAGAACGTGCGTTATATCGGCCACAAGCCAAAGCCATATAATAATAGTTAATATAGCAAATGCCAGACTATATAGAGGATTATCTGTTCTGCAGATTAAATTTTTTTCTTTTCTTTCCAATTAAACAGCTAGTTTTAGCGTACTGGACGATCAAAACTATTTCAACTAATAATAAGTAAAATAACTTAGAAGTTTGAAAATTTACTATATATGAGGGAGATACTCCCAAATCTCCAAGAACAAAAATATTTCTCTATTTTAGAAATGTAGTTTCTGTCTTCGAAGTTTACGTCACAACAATTCGTCGAATTAAGCTGTCATGAGTTGTAGTTGTTAGCCAATATACTAACTCTAAACCACTCCAAAGTCATTAACCCAAACTATTCATGGATTTAAAAACAGTGCTATTAGTTACATCCATTTAATTAAATCCAAAAGTGGATTTAAAAAAATTAGATATTCTCACGCCAGCTCTATTGCTGCGGTGCAATCATCTAAGCTTTTTGACACTACACCGCTTCCATTTCTCACTTGACGCCCACGTAATCATATTTTGACCGGAAGCTTATATAATATAAATAAATACTCGAAGGCTCGAATCGGCTGTGGCCATTTCTGGCCATTTTTCGGAAAGTAGCTACAGAATATAAAAGCATTATCGATCCGTACGGTTTCACAGGGATTCGCAAAACAAACAAACAAACAAACAAACAAACAAGTAAACAAAGGTATTGAACTACTATAAAGGAGTTACGCGCAAAAGTGTATCTTTTAGTTATTTATTTCAAAGAACATGTCATACTTGTGGAGTTATCACCAAGCGGAATGATATATCGTAGAGCAAACTTTGCAGGAACAGTGTTTTCCACACTGTCAACAGACGGTGCCAGAATATAAACTTGTGTACTTTGCTAGACACTTCTTTTATTTATTTATTTATTTTTTTTGCGGTCTTCTTAGCTTTATCTTTAGAGTCACGTTCACCTGTTGTGCCTTCCGATTTGAAATTTTAGTCTATCTCATACCACGTCGCAGAAATTGGATGGTGTGTGGGCATTATGTTTTTAAGTTATAATATATATATATATATATATATATATATATATATATATATATATATATATATATATATAGTTTCCGTTTTTTCCCAAAGAAAGAAAAAAAAGCACAGAGTCTTATTGATCTAGAAGAAGAAAAAGAAGGATCAACGGAAAGCCCACAATTGCTAAATCTACACTAGCGCAATTGAATTATTTTGCGTGCGTTTGATGAATGTCGTTACGTGGGAATTACGTGCACAGTAAGAATGCACTCTAAAAATTAACGCGAACGTCTTAAGTGCATTCAAACGCCTTGACATCCATTATATCAGACTAAGACAAATTCTCGACTACTGGCGTCAGCAGAAAGCATTTGTTTAATTTGAACAGGAACTAATTTAGATTTTGTTTGAAGACAGGCTTTAACACTATTCAAGCTTCTGACAGTAAATGTCAGTTTATGTAAGATGTTGCTTTCCAAAAATTATAATTAATTCGCAATGGTTTTATTGCTAAAATGCGTGTTATTTTGTAATACTGTTTCAGATACCTAGGCGCTGAAGTTTGAGAACATCGCCTGTCCGGGTCCATTCGGTGTAAAGAGCAGTAAACAGTGCTGGAAGATAGAAAGATGTCGGCGTTAGCTTTAGAGGGAAGACAAACTGGAATTATTGTGGCAGAGGCTACGATCCTTATTTTGTTGAATGTGGTGTCATTAGTGGGAAACTTGCTAATATGTTGGGCAGTTTATCGCAACTCAAGCCTTAGAACGACTACTAATCTTTACATCGTCGCTCTGGCAGTCAGTGATCTCAGTTCAGCCATATTTGTGATGCCATTTTCCTCAGGTGTGTTAATTACCGGGGACTGGATGTATGGCAACTTTTATTGCAATATACAAGGCTTCTTCGTCGTGTTAAACATATATGTTTCTCCGTGTCTGATGGCGCTTACGGCTTTTAACCGATACATCAGAATCGTTAAGACAAACATTTATCAAAAACTTTTCTCCATGCGGAAATGCAAAATCTGGATCATTGCCGTATGGGTTATTGTAATGGCGTACATTGTGTCTCAAGTATTGGTCGGCAACCAGGCAATCAGATTTGTTCCTCCTTATGCAGTTTGCTCTACAACGCACCTGAAAAGCACACAGAAAGTCGTTCATTACAGCATTGTTATCTCTGCATTTGTGGTGGCCCCAATTGCAATAACCTCAGCTTGCTACTACAAGATATTTCGAACCATAAAACTCCACAACAAGAATGTGATACCATCGTTACAACGCAGAAACAGCACTTCAGCACCGAGCATCTCAAGCCGCGAGCTCAGAATCAGCATTTCGCTTTTCGTTGTGGTAATAGTCTTCGCGTTTTGCTGGATTCCGCTGTGGATACTGGCCTTATTGTTCCGCTTTCAACTCGTGAAAAGTCTACCCAGGAATGTCACCTTACTTATAAGTTTCTTGGTGTTTTTCTCCTCTACGATCAACCCTTTCATATACGCTGGTATGAACAGGTCATTCCGAAGTGAATTGGGTCGTATTTGTTTTTCGTGTAAACAACAACCCAATCCATTGCAGCCCAGACAATGCAGAAGAACTGAGGATGAGGAACCAAAGATTTCGTCTTTAAATCATGTGGAATTGCAAAGTTTAAACATGGTTAAATGAAAGGACGAATTTGATTTGTTGAAATTGAACTAGCTATAGACAACAAGAAATTGAAAGGATAAGCTAACTTCCCTTTTTCTAATTATTTACTATAGTACATGCGAAGAAAAAATAAAGTAGATTATGGTCTCTTGCACAGACTTAAAACATTCGCGCAAAGTGACAAAATATTTCAACGTTAAGCGTGTATCAGGCTACTAGAAGATTAGTCTGGAATGTAAACTATATATGTGTAAATCAATAGATGGATTTGTGGAGTCAGACTAATTCAAATACATTAATATCTATTTACGACTCCGAGTTTCATGCTTCTCGCAAACCAATCATCGTGCAACTGCCAAAAATAACGGTTACAATCTTAGATATACCCATTTAAAAATAGGGAACAGTGCCTTCCAGAGTAACATGTCGAGATGTAATTAGATGATGGAAGTGCTAAACGTTCTTGTAAATAAAATGCAATTAAGCAATCAATCAAGCAATCAATCCATACTGACTTAATGTGAATATATGCTTAGCTATGGTGGTGCACTACAATGGTTCACCAGCTATTTTACAGGTATATCACTAGAAAAGAAATATTAAAATCACGGTATTTAAAAGAAATTTCTTATAGTACCTACAGGTCTATGTCAGTTCGTTTCTATGATTAAGTGTTGACATTTCAGGTTTACAAATGATGAAAAACTTTTCCCATAAACACAGATTACATTTTTTGTTGATATTTGAATACGATCTCGCTCTTCCATTGAGAACTTTTATAGCAGAAGAAGTCTTCATTTTTTCCGCTGGTAATTATATTTAAATCAATATATGCCGGAAAGCATCATGGTCTGTATAAAAGCAGCAATTTGGAATACTATTCCTGTAGATATTATATCTATTAACACTCGCTGGAAAATACTTTCAAGCTAGTATACATCTGAGCAGCAATCCAAATTTACGTTGCCGGTGCCTACGGTTTAGTAAATATCGTTGAAGTGTCTCCAGAATCCAGAAAACCATTTTTTCCCTGGTATGGGCTAGACAAGAAGCACGTCACTTCATTAAACAGCTGTCATTCTGATCACCAGACACTGCTTTAAATAGGCCGCCCGGTCGGTACCTGTAACTCCATTGGCTGTCAAAACAATAAATGGCAGGGTCTCTCTATCGTCCTAGGGGAAGAGAAAAAAGAAAGACCCTGGGCTGAATATTCACTACAACTAGACGCTCGCTGCGTGTACCCAGGCAGTCGTTATACTGAGAAGCACTAGCTATATTGCAATTGAGCTAAATGTTCTGCATTTGAAGTCGTTCGAAATTCAATCGAATCGATGTGCTCAAGCTATTCTGCCTTTGATTGCATTCCTTGGAATCGATTGATAGCTAGCGCTTATTACTAGTTTGCAGGTCTCTGGGGCGTGAAATGAGTCAAGGTCTTTATATCAACCTATAAACGTTTCAGTCTATTTTCCTTAGCCTTTGTCGTCGTCGTTGTTGTTGTTGTTTTTGCGTTTTCCAAGCAAGCGAGACATTTTGAATTTTGAGTTATTTCGGCGCGTGACATTGAGCTACGAACGCGTTTGTCGAAAAACATATACTTATCTCGTGATTTTTAGCCCATTCAGAAGTTAAAGTGTTAGGAAAAGTGCTTATGTAAATGCTTGTTTGCTCAATACAGATAATCAGTCGCCTAGATAGCCAAAGTAAGTTCCAGATGTTTGCACTATTTTCCGGCCGCAATGTTGGCGTACCGCAGAGGTACACCAACATGGCGGCTCCATACCGGGCTCTGTAAATTTGTGCAAAATATTTCGACGAATATCTGAGGTTTGGGAAAACGCACAGACTTAAGAATTAGATAAGTGTCATCTTTATTAAACTCCTATAACATGACAGTTTCTTGACTTCATTCACTAAATGGTTTTCGAATAATTTTTTATTGCATCAGGATTGCGTGACAGTGCAAGCCAAGAATTGTTTTGCTGGGGTCAACATATATTAGTTTCTTTCAATTCGCTACATGGGTTTCATTCTTGGAAAGACACATAACTCTGTTACAAGAGAATACCGAGAGAATGTCGTTTAGTTCGAGATTTTAACTTCATTATGCTTTAAGAAGTTTCTCAGAACGTTTTACTTAGGTGTACTCGAACAGATACATTCGTAAACAAATTCTCTAACCTGCTCTTGTTGCTCAGACGTTCTTGAGTTCGTGCTGGGATTCTACTTGGTTCACGATCACGTCTAAAAATACGATGACGCTTCTGAAGTTGCTTTTTATCAAGTTGAAGAGTTGATAGCCCCGGTTGATGGCTCCTTTGGTATAACATGATTCTTGATAAATTCACTCAAAATGTTCGCTTGTAAATTGATCTCTCATAAGGCTTGCAGACCGACCCGTTCCGAAAACGCTTAACGTCCTCTAGTGTTAGTACGCGAACAGTATGATTTCATCGCCCTGGAAATCATGGAAGCCGTGCTAACTTTTCACGACGACAACTTTTTTAAATTCCATGTGCTGTACGCATGCACAGGTGACGCATGCGCCTTAAAGACCAAACGGCGATTTGACTGAACCAGGGAAGAAGAAAGAAACTAGACGCGCTAAGAGCGTTTCCTTGGGCTTCGTACCACAGTATCAAATCGTACTTAACGAAAACGCGTACTGGACACAATAAAAGCAAACTAAAGAATCAGGATATTATAGCACAAGAGTTCCGCTTAGATATTTACTTTTCAAGTTGCTTCGTTTAGTATCCTCCTCATCCTATCGCAAGTTGTGAGTTTAAACCATTTTTGTTCAAGAATGAAGCACAACTGTCTACGCATTGATGGAGAAGTTGTTTGCAAAGAATTTTCGAGGTCTTTTTACAACTTACGGCGATTACTTTGTACATGCTAGCAGAAATTGTACGAAGTTTGTTTACTGGTCGTGGCGATCCGAGTAAATTGTGTAGCTGAACATCTTTGCCGTGTTGCGATCTTAAATCCTTTTGAAAAGTCATATCTTCTTTGGAGAGCGAATAATCCCTTTCGAGAGAGCCAAAACTAATCATGGTAAACTCCTCCGCGAAAACAACAGTCTTGTGACTAGGCTCAAATTGCATTGCACATAATTTGCATAAACTTTCAAGTTGTGTATTTTGCGGATAACTTGCAAGAATTTGCGACCCTTAACGCAGTTTATGAAGAAATATTCAAGCTACACATTTTTATTGAATCAAGGCAAGAGTATTTTTTTAAAAAGGACTCTCATTTATAAGGGAAAATGCGGCATTCTGTTTTGCTATTTATTTTGGTTTCATGCTCGTCTAGTTCATGTCACGCAACACGATTTTCTTTTGCAGTTAGACGCAGTTTTCTACTAGAATTGGCGATTGCTAATTAAGACTACTAAATATATTTCAACTACTAGTGAAATAACTGGCTATACTATCGTCAATGCAGATTTTCCTTAGGACTTGGCAGAACATTGGTTCGTCAGTAATCCCGCACAATTCCCCGCACAATCGAATTCACACGTTATTTTCTTTTTCCTGCACCCTACTTGAAAGCCAACGAACTTGGAAAACTCCGAACTGGACTTGATAGTGATAGTGAAAAAGAAATATATATTTTCGAAGTAGAGACACCGCCATACCACGCGATTTGTCCACCAATGCGATATTTTAAGCCGATGGAAGCAGTTAGTTTTGTTTAGTTCAACAAAGAAGTGATTTATTGACACAGTGAGTATGAAAGTTATCAGGGTAAACGCTTGTAATTTACAAGGTAAACATGTTCAGCAAAAATAAGTTCTCGAAAGTAAATTTTTTTTCGTGACACGGAAAGAAAAGGAAATTAAAATCTCATGCAGGCAGAAATAATTGGCGACTTTAAAAATGTTCCTAAGTGTTACTGAAACGATGTATTCTAGAGAAACAAAGATATCTCTTTCCGTGCTTGATTTAAATGTGATTAAGATCACAACTACGGCGACATAATTTTGGTTAATCAGAACACTTGTAAGGAATAACAATCCCGCCCCTTTTCTGTGGCTGTTTACGAGAAAAGAACACGCATTTGGTGCGTTTGGACGATACTGCAGATACGATATATTGTGGAAGGTAACTAGTTCATCATATTGTAATTTAATTAACGTTGGTATGTTGCAAAATAAGCACACTATGGAGCGAGGTCAATTTATTGAGTTCATATTTTCCCGTGAGTAGTGAAATGATGTGAAGTTTATATGAAATAATCCATATATGAACTGCGGTTGTAGATGAAAGTGAAGAATGATCATTGCAATAAATTGACCTCGCTCCCAATGTGTGGCTTCATAGCTCAGTTGGTAGAGCATCGCACCGGTATCGCGGAGGTCACGGGTTCGAATCCCGTTGAAGCCCTGATTTTTTTCAGGCTTCTTCTGTCCAATTTAAAGTTATATATAGAAAAATTTTAAAAAAATTAATACTAATAAACTACTAATAAACAGTCCACGCTAAATACTAATTAATAAAAATTGAAGTAGTAGATCCTAATTTAAATATTAAACTGATCCTGTTTTCCATGAATGCCGTGTCTAACTTTGCTTTTAAATTGATTAAAGGATTTTATCATCCTGAGATTGCAGGGTAGGCTGTTCCAGAGAGTTGCACCACTGTAACTAAAGCTATTTTTCATATAGTTAGTTCGTGGATGAGGTACAACCAGTTTGTTCTCGGAATCCCTTAAAGAATAGCGCATTCCACTACGTTTTAGAAATTTAGACGATAGGTATTCAGGAACCAAGCCATTTAAAGATTTATATACCATTAAGGCTTTCTGAATTTGACGCCGGGTACACAAATCTTTCCAACCCAGTTGTCGTACTAGACCTTTGGCATCAGTATCATAACTAGAGGAAGTTAACACGCGAGCGGCGCGGTTCTGAAGCTTTTGTAGCCTGTCCGACAAAGTTTTACCGCAATTACCCCAGACAAGATTGCAGTAGTCAAAATGAGGTTGAATTAGAGCACTGTAAATATAAAGCAATGTAGCTGGTGGAACAAAAGGCCTAACTCGATTTATGGCACCAATCCCAGATGCAATCTTTTTAGACAATTTATCAGTATGGGTTTGCCAAGCTAGGTTTTCGTCGATCAACACACCGAGCGATTTGACTGAGGATACTTTGAATTTCTGAAAAAAATTGGCGGGGCTGTGCGGCCCGCTTCCTAAAGCACTTACCCTTTTTAAGACCAAAGTCTGCGATTTTATTTATGGTCTGTGTAGTGTTGTGACATCTGTCAATCATACGACCACGCGGTCAGAAAGGAGTTCATACTTCCCTTGTAGTCGGTGCGAGCATGTAGTCAATAAATCAGAGTTGAGTTTAACTTGCGGTGGTTTCACTTAAACGGTACAACACCACAGTCTGACCCTTAAATTAATACCCTGTTTCAGACCTGCCGTAGTTCTCTAGTTCAGAATGATGTTAGAGGTATTGTGAATGGTTTTAGTTGCTGGTCTTATCGCTAATGAGGAAAAAAGTAGCTTCTTCTGAAAAACATACCTAATTCAAGGCTAGAGTGGAAAAACCATACCCAGTTTGAGACCAAAATGACCAAAATCGATACTCTACTTCTGACTAAAATGTCTTTAAAAACATGTCCCTCTGACGCTGGACATACCTATATAGCCGATATAAGGGAGCACCCCCCCTCCCCTAGGGCGGAGTGAACGTGAAGTATCACAAGTAAATACATTTCAAAGTACGTTGACTGTAATAACTGATACATGTGTAGACAACTTAAATTAATTAGCCCTTGCCCTTTTACAATAGGTTCAGTACTAAACCTCACGTGGACGAAAACCCCAGGCTCTGGCAACTAAGCAGATCAGTGCGGTGCAAAGCGGTGCATTAGCATATATCCCCCTCACCCCAGGACTTCTCATGCACAAGATATCAAAACCCCAGCCTTCTTCAGACTTTGAATATCTTTCCGGAAACGAATCGAAACACTATTTCTTTCTGGGAAATAGCTTCTTGTTTGCTAGTGTTTTCGTAGATTGAACTCATACCGCAATCGGCTCAGTTAATTGCCATCTCACGAGAACGTTTCGAGCGTGAACTTTGCTTACCTGGCTGGCTTTCAAGCAATATAATTCGTGGACCGACCCTTTCTGAAAACGATCGACATCTTTGTATGTGAGATGAACGTATAAGGTGTGATTCTTGCCAAAACTTTCTTCGCAAAACACCGCATTCTGTCACGAAGAGCGAGCAATGTCGCGTTTCTCGTTCCCAGTTTCCATGGTCTACGCATGGAACGCCTGGGACCATGACCCCCCTTTTGGTGACCAAAACGCTTGCATTTTAGGACTCGGGCTTTCCTACGGAAGCCCGAGTAAAAAAAACGGAGCCGAAATTTAAACCCAGGCCTCACTGCCTGGGTAACAAGCGATTGAATCAAGATGGAAGCTCCGGCGGGTACTGAAAAAGCAAGACGAAGGGCTTTTCAGAAAGTCTATACTGACATAGGAGTTGCTCTGTAGTCTAGTTCGACGACAAAACGTATAAAAGGACTTTTCGCCACATTTCCCCTATCGCGAGAGTAACATTGCGACAGCAACGTCGACGGAAGAACTGGGTACCGTGGCTAAAAATAACAAGAGGATTAGTAAAAAGGCGAAAAGAAAGTGCAATTTGTAGTCTTTGAACAATTTCAACTGCTCATTTATTCAAAATTGTTTAAGAATAATTATTCGATTACTTAATCTTTCTATGGGTTTAACAACGCCAATTTAAAAAAAAAAATAGAAACAAAAAATCCAGGGATATTGAGAAGAAAACGAGAAAACCTAATAAATCGTGAGTCGTGAGCCTTAGAATCAAGACAGTCTCTCTAGGCTAGAGCTGAAAATTAACGGACTTATTAGATGGCTATATATTAGCAAACACTTTTTCGTAAATTGCTATGTTAATTTTCAGTTCTAGCCTAATTACAAATTCTCTTAAATTCACTTACACGATATTTCAATTGCTTTAGGAAACCTCTTTCGATCAAAAGAATTATAGTGAGTGCAAAATTAAGAAAAAGTCGAGTTCTCGAGATCGCGAAAATGAAAATCAACAAAACAAAAGAACGAAAACTTCAATGCACATTTGGGTATTATCTGAAGCAATTTCATGACAACAGTGCTTTTCGTTTTAAGGAGAGCTGTTCGCCATTTTCGGGTCTAACTGCATTCTCTACGTATCCTTTATGAAGACATTCGCGTACCGGGCGAAAAAAATCCGCGGAATAACTAGTTACCATGTCTAAAGATAACAAGTTGGCAAGTAGCCGGGGTGCAAGGCCTACATCAGTCCGGGATCGTGACAGATTTGATAACCATGTGACGTCACAACATGGCGGCCATTTCAAAAACCGGGAATTTTCGTATTCACTTCGCTTTGCTCGTTATTTGTTCGATTATACTCGGGTAATTTACCCATAACTCTATTCGATAATTACCAGAAAAGATGGAGCCTCACGTGTTTTGAAGATGGCGGTTGAAGACCAGCGTAAACGATGTAAAATGCTACTCGTAAAGTGAAACAGCGCTTGCAATGTTGCATCCAAACCAGGTATGTTTTTCATTTTGTCATTAGATTTAAGTTACCTGGAGATTTTTGCGAAAATCACAAAAAATATGTCGTTAATCTTCACGTTATATTCTTGGGATTTAACGTGTTTTTAGTGTTGTGCACGATCTGTGAAAAAAGTGCACGGGGGTATTTTGATTTGCGATGTGTTGTTCGTAACGGCGGCCATATTTACAGCTGTAATCGATATGTTCCTAGGTATTGAGATGGCGGATGCTGGTGCCCATAGAATCAAAATAGCAAATTTATGTCGATTTTGTGGATATAGCTTGCTCATTACATAGGGTAGGTTTATTGTTGTCGAGTTTTGCAGCATAAAATTTTCGTTCCTTTTAGGCCTGACAGACACGCACCATTCAACTTTAAGAATTACTGGTGGCAAAATCAAGGGGTACGTAAAAGTAACTTACATAAATCATCTAAGCCCCTTCAGAAAAAATTATAGCTCTTAGTGAGTCGCTCGATTCATGGTACGGCAGTCCAGGTGGTCGGGAAACCACTTGCGAATCTAACATTAGTTGTTTATTTTCTTTTGAAGGGTTACCATGAGGTCAAAATCAAGGGGCCAGAGGGAACTCCTTTTCATGTCCTTCCTGAAAATTGGAAACAAAGACTCGTTCGCACTTCGTTGTTGTTTGCCGGAAATTAGAGAAATACCCGAGACACTTCTAGACGTGCCACAGTCTGGTATCCAAGAGCGCTAAGAAAAATTACACTTTGAGAGAAGTTGCTGGAAGACAGATAGGCCGGGTACAATACTTCATAAACAGGGAACTAAAACACCTTTCGGACTGCGGGAAAATCGACAACCACGTTAAAGGGTAAGTTGCCTATATTTTAGAGTCAATGTCAACAACTCGCGGTCCTGAAATATTTTCCGGAAATGCCGGCCAAACTAGGTCAGTTTTCTGGCACACCAGTCGTTATAAAATGAAGCTTTTTGTTGGATTTAGCGAGTGAACTATGGTACGAAAACATATTACTTGAATTATAGTTTGTTTTATATGAATCGGTCATTGAAAGCGTTTTTCCATATCACCGAATGCACAACAATAGACTACTGATCTACAACTAAAACAATTTTTTTCCGGAAATGCCAAGACTTCCAAGTTTACTGTCACATCTCACGACATAAAGTGTTGCATGTACCCATTCCACTGAACGGAGGTGTATCACGAATTAAAGTAAATATACCTGCTATATTTTTGTTGTTGTGCCAGAACCATATCAGGCGAGCCCACAACGACAAAGAGAACTCCAGTGCATCAAAGATGGAAACGAAATGTACAATACGGCAGAGGGGATTGAATTAGCAATCGCAGAAATGGAATTAGGCGTGGGATGGGATATGGCCATCGAGGTAAGCTATTCTATCTTCAGTATATCTGGACAGAGAGTCGACTGAGGGAGGGTCGCGAACTGTTTCGATACTGTTATTTCCATTTCATAGTAATGAATCATAGTAGGAGACGTTTCGGTCCTAACCACGCTTCGCTCATGCAAATTGAACGAAATTCAGTTACAGCTCTCCGCTTGGAATATAGAAGCAACTTGTTCAGTGTCAATTTGTGAACTCAAGATGCATTTACTGTTAGTGTTTCGTTTATATTTTATACAGACTGTTGAACAGCCAGCTTCGCCAACTACCAAGAAAATGAAGCCTGAGTGAAAATAGAAGCTATCATAGTATCAATAAACAACGCTTTTGTGAACAGAATAACTGTTGTCTACCTTCGTGTGTTTTTACTCGGAACAAATATTATACGGTGTCTATCTGAAAATGAAACTTTTCGCTGTAGCCTTTGGACAAAGACAGTTTTCTTCCATACATCTCTGTTTCAATTCCATAATCCAGTAACCTATTGCGAAGCAAACATACAATTACAATTAAATGAAATTGCATTGTGATGTTGTGAAAAAAGTAACTCCTTTCATCGCAGCGCCCCGTCGACCGCCATATTGAATTATACACTGTTGCTACCAAATAATGTCACGTGAACGAAAACTTCAGCAGCGATTGGTTAATGGTTTGTTTTGGTCGAGGTTATCAAATCTGATAACGATCCCGGACTGTACATGGGAAACTAACTCTCTTACTTCAATCTTCTCTTGCAACGTATGCAACGAGTTTAATTAAAATTAAAACCAATGATAAGCTTAAATGTCTCTCATCTGCATTTTTAACCACCCAAACGGCAGTAGGAGCTTCGTCCTCCACAGACCGAGGAACGCACTGTATGGGCAGAAAACTTACATCATAAGTCATAAATCAGCGTGATATTTTGCCATAAAGCATACAACGAACTAAACCGCAACCTATTTCTTTTGCAAATTTCCATGTATACGTTGAATATATACATGAATACATCGGACAGTGAAAGCAGAAACTGTTTATTGTGTTCTCTCTAGTGTTCTATAGTTCTTACGAATCGCGTGTTTATCGGGACAATGCGGTGAAAAACCTTCGGCGATTTTCGAGAGCTCTTCGGTAATCTGAGGAAGCTCTTCCGCATTCTTCGGACCTTTTCGGAAGGTTGGGGTGATATTTGAGGGTATTAAAATTTATTTCGAAATTTTTAATGCAACATGGGATAATAAATTTTCCAACTCCTAAAGTTTAAGAAATAGAAAACATGAACCGTGTCTCTATCGAGTTTAAGTACATACGTACTGGCGCTCTATCAGGAATGCCTTTCGCTGTTTAGCTACGCTACTCACTATCTATTCTGTTGTAGTTAGTGAGTAGCGTAGCAGTGTGCGCTTGTTAACAAACTGGCGACCCGATTCATTGCGTTTCTGAAGTGTCTGTGAAGAGGATTTAGATAAAGTTTTGGACAACTAGTAGATTTATACTATTTATACTCGATTTGTATTCGTGATAGCTGATCACCCATAGAAAACTCGAGCTCATAATCTAATTGTTTTACTATAAATCTAGTATAGACATTAACACTTTCATCTAGATCCTCTTTCAAGACACTTCGAAAACTCAAAGAAGCAGCACTCTGCGCACACGTCACTGCTACTGTTCTGTATTTCTATCGAGTTTTAGTATAAATCTACTAGCATTCTATCAAGAATGCCGTTCTCTGACGGATTGGCTACGCTACTCACTATCTATTCTGTGATAGATATTGAGTAGTGTAGCAGTGTGCGCTTGTTAACAAAAGAAGGCCACTTCCTGGCGTTTTCGAAGCGTCTATGGAGAGGATTTCGATTAAGTTTTGAACGACTAGTAGATTTATACTAAAACAATTAGATTATTCGCTCTCGATTTCTATCGCGCGATAGAAATCTCGAGCTCATAATTTTTGTGGGGGCTTCAGCCTCCACTATGCTACAGTGGGCAGAATTTATTTGTCTACGTGTCGCGTATCGCGGGATCTTCTGACAGGAATTGAGTAGGCTTATGTGACGTGAGCGTTCGATACATACGGCGGCCATTGCTGTTTTTCCACATTTTTCCACAGCTTACCGCCGCGAGTTGAATTGGTTGCAGTTTTCAAGGTAAGTTATTTTCCATTTCTGAATTGCTTTGCCTCGTCTTTTAAACTCGTGGATACGCGAAGCGTACAAACGTGTTGTTGCGGGGACTCCAATATGCAAATGTGTCACTCACTCACTTAGGTGTGGACACTGTTCGTAATTAGTCGGCCCGAACGAGAGCGTCCGAGCCCGACGCCATGTTGGAATAGTAACCGAGCCCAACGCCATATGGAAATAGTAACCGTGCAGCCAGTGCGAGCCTCGCTATTGTGTTTGCGTGGTTACCACTCAATGCGTGCATCGTCCCAGCCCGAATGTCGATGATTTTGTAGCTTTTACAGGGGCATTAATATTAGGTCTTTCGCTAAATTGAAGTGGAGTTGACTTCGAGTGTTCGCATTAGTACTATGGCTAACTTGAAGGCTGAATTTCATGAGCATTTGACTCGTCCAGGCGTTAAAAATGACCAGGAGATGTGCATTTGTTTGCCGGAAAGTGACCTGAAAATGAGTAAATCTCATGCTAATGTGGTAAGCTTTGATAAGAATGTGTCTTATTCGTCGACCTTAATGAACTTCTATGAGCGAAACGAACAATTTTTAATGAACGAAACAGCTATTGAAAACAGGACAAAATCGGCACCATTAAGCTTAATATACAACATTGTAATTTCATTTTTATAATTTAGTAACATCTAAACCTGAGACCATCCGAAATATTGCTTTAAATATAGCCCTGCAGTAGTCTTTGACTTATTATCTTTTCAAGTTTGGCTGATTAGATCTCCTGTGAGATCCAGCATTCAATCAAGCTGGGCCTTCGTTCACTGTTTTTCAGTTTATAGCACTTGAGTTATTCATGTTGAGTTGTCCACGTTCAACCGACGTCGAGTTAAGTATAGATTAAAGTAGTTGTGTTCTATATGCTCGTCTTATTTATTTTAGTATACTGATCTGAACTCTGAGTGGGATGTGAAATGCACATAAACTTGATAAGAAATTCCCAAATACTAGTGATTTTGATAGGGTTAAATGCTTTTTACCCTTTCTTTTGTTTACACTTTTGCTTCCTGATTGAAAAGATAACAAAGGGAAAGAAAACCCCTGTGAGTTTGTTGGAACACATATTTATGGGTCGACAGATTTTTTGGATCAACACTGAAAAGGGTAACCCGAAAACACTGACCCCCACTACGGACCGGGTCCGCGGACTACCCTACGGACCGGTCCACGGACTCCCCCTACGGACCCCTCTACGGACCACCCCCTAAAATATAATAAAAATAATAAATAAATATTTCAGTTACGGGTTGTTTAATAGATTACTCGTGACGGCGAAATTTCGAACGTTACATTGTGTAAATGTAACAGACCTGGATTCAGGCTCGGGTGCAATTTATATCATTACACATTGGCATTTCTTTTGCTGTGGCCATAAATTATACGAAAGACGCGTACGGGGAAGCCTCGAAATTTGTGTTCTTTCCCCTGTGCCATTTTGTTCAGCCCATTCTCCCGTGGGTTCGTGAACTCGTTCCAGGCTTCGCAATTTGCCCAGCGGAATAACAGATACAAACAAGAATAAACGGCCTAAAAATATATCTTCCATAGCCAGATTGAGCCACGAATGGAAGGTAGGAACTTTCCTTCTTACCTGAAAACAGCTTTTAGGCAGTTTTTTTGGGGGGCAGGGAGGGGGGCGGGGAGTGGGGTGTTAAAAACCCAAGTCTGTTACATCGAAAAATCACCGCACGAGTCTGAATCTATTAGACAACCCACAAGTGAATCTTAATTTATTATTTTTACACTATTTTAGGGTGGTCCGTAGAGGGCGTCCGTAGGGGTAGTCCATGGACCGGTCCGTAGGGTAGTCCGCGGACCTGGTCCGTCGTGGGGCTCCGCGGATCGGGGGTTAGTGTTTTCGGGTTACCCCACTGAAAATGCTTACAAAAGAAACTTCTTATTTTGATGTATTTTACATGCAATATATATAGAGACAAGCGGTCCCACATTGGAAAAGAAATGCTCTCTCATAAGAAACCGTACCTACATTGTGTATAGCCCCGAGTGAAATGCAATGAAAAAGGTCTGTAAGCTTGTACGACTTGAATACATGCAAATTTTCCCAGATACAAGAACCCTTAACCTTTACCACTCCATGTTAAGCTGCAATTTTGCCACCCTGGCCATTCTGGACGTATGTGTTTGAAATATGTCTGCAACAAAAGCCAACAAAAAAGCCTACGCTTTGTGAGATAAGTGCGACCTTGGATACTATGAGCCCGGCTTGTTTTAACAGCCTTTAATAATACACCAATAATTGCAAGTTCACCAACATTTTTCATCTCTAGATTACTTAATCCACGAGTTTGGCCATTGGTCTCCTTTGATGTTATATATTATCTTTCTTCCCACACTGCCCTCGAGAACTGTGCACTCTTCGTTATTTCACTTAAATCTTCGTGAGAAAATTTGTTCGGCGATACAAGATTTGCAAGCCATTAACTTATCCAGGCTCGGCTCGTGTTCAGTGTAGCTAGATTGCACGGGAGAAGTATTCGCTTTCGCAAGCACTCACCTTCTTTACCCAAACGAGTGTCATTTATTGCACTCTACTATCATCACGTAAATCGTAAACATGTACTTGTACAGAGCAGGCATTTTGAGCAGCTATGAATGCAGTCAAACTGCTGAACTTCCATGTACTGCTGGGAGCTGTTTGTTAACTACATGACAATATTAACTGCGAGTATGGGGACATCAATTGAACGATACCGGTCTAGTAAGCAAAGGATGCTTTATCATACGTTCAACGGTGATGGATTCTTGCCATGTCTTAGCTAAATGTGTTTTACTTGACAACATTGAAACAAATTCTGGACATGTACAGAAATGATGGGCTACATTTTGCCTACATCCCATTGCTTGTTAGTGGAAGTGAATGATTTGGAGAACAATCCAGGCCCTGCAGTATTTAATAACACTAATCCAACAACCATTGTGTCTGCTGGCCACAAGTTAAGGAACTGACAGAAGCACACTTAGGTGAACGTTGGTAAGCAGTATGTCGCAAATTATGTTCACTTGATTATTGTTAAAATTTACAATCAAATAGAAGACGCTGTACTCAGAATATGCTTATTGGATCGAGCCAGTTCTACAAGATACTAATTCTGTACGAAAAATGTGTATTTGCCGTTAACTGTGACAATTAGGCTAACAAATATTCCAGGAATAGTTTCGGTTTTTGCCAGAATGTACATTCAATACAACGTAATGCAGTTTAATACATTGTTCATTATTTTTACTCTTGACATCAAACAATGCCCAGTATATGTCTCTTAAAAAAAATTCACTTGTAGAAGCATTTTCAAATAACTTTCTCAAACTCATCAAAGACTCATTAAGTTTAAACAATGTAAATCATAACTGTGATGATGTTTGGATATCTGACCGTATTTGGCATAGATGCTGTAATTTAAAGTCGCATTTTTCTCGTTAGTTTTAGTTTCAATTGAGAAGATAGGTGTACTTGTGTATACCGTATGCCAAACACCGAAGACCACATTCCATCACATTTCCAACACCTCAAAGTTTGTCAAAAATTCTCAGCTGTATGCTATATTTTAAACACTCTTCTCCACATTTGGAAATGTGGTTACACACAGTCTTTCATGCTTGATGTGTTACATCATTGTTACTACAATTGCTGTTTGTTACAGTTTTAAAGAAGATAGAGCAAAGCTTTGACATATTTGTACTTTAACTTCGAGGATTTGCATGGCATACCCGTTTCATTTGGGAGATACACTTTGGTCAGCATTAAAGAGCTTAAAAACCCATTATATTTGCAATTGTCTTTCCCACAAACATGGACTGGTCCTTTCAAAATAAAAGGTGTGCATGTCCTGCACGTGTCTTGATTTGAGGTTGTCAAGCTGATATGCAACAAGTTCGACACGACCAGGGATGTGATTACAATGAATGAATGTGTGTACAAGAAATTCTCCTATAAAAGCTGCATTGTGTTCTTCAAATAACATTTAACTAATTAACTTCCCACTGTTAATAGCATGATAAAAACTATGTTATTTTTTTTGGTGTTTTAAAACAGATCCAGCCGATCAAAGTAGCATTGGATCTGACAAAACAATTATAACACCTACGATGAGAGACATCTGTACCAGGTCATGTGAGCGTAAGAACCTAGTCAACCAGAGTGAAGTACACTGAGCAATGTGGAACACCCCTTCAGACATAATTTGGATGTTTGTCATGTAGCATTTGACTCTTTATCAAGTTCCAGCTGATAAACCTGTACTGTGTACTTTTCACGTGAGTCGTTGGAAGTTCTATTGCACAACTCTTTATACAATTGTATGCTAACAGCCACTTGAAGATTAATATTGAATCCAGAAACAAACATGGATGAACTCTTCTATCCAGAACTTATTCTGCAAACTTCTAGTCAATCATCAACATATACTTTTAACATCACAAGGATCAACATGTTTTAAAGAAGCATGCAAACTATGTGAACAATGTGTAGTTTTAAATTGTTTTTAATGCATTTACAGGAACATTTTAGCACATTTTGCATCATCTCAAAGCTAGCAAACAACTAAA